>NW_028226019.1:0-89455 GCF_052327205.1 Somniosus microcephalus
TTACCCTTCCCTCTTGTTGGAATTTACCTGGCCTCTACTTGGAACATCTTCTACTTAAATACCATCAATTATTCCGTTTCAATTTTTCCTGTCAGGCTTTGGTTCTATTTTACCCTGGCTAGATCCCTTCGCATCTTACTGAAGATAGCCCTATTCCAGATTCAAAGTTCAACTCTAGATTGGTCATTGCAGCTCTCCATTTCTAATGTAAGCTTTATGATTCAATGATCAGTCGTTCCAAGTGTTCTCCAACAGACATTGGTCTTCCTGGTCCACCCCATTCAACAGCACTAAATACAGAAGAGCCTCCTTCCTAGTTGGCCCAAGAACATACTGGTCAAGGAAATTCTCCTGAACACATTTCAGAAATTCATCACCATCCTTTCCCTTTACCCTAGCATTATCCCAATCGATATTTGGGTAATTAAGTTCCCCCAATATCACCATTCTATTGCTCTTGCACCTCCCTGCGATTTCCCTGCAGATTTGCTCCACTACCTCGCTCTCACTATTTAGAGGCATATAGAATACCCGCAAAAGTTTGATCATACCATTTTTGCTCCTCAAGTCTAACCAAATGGATTCTGTCCTTGCTAGCTGAAGAACATCCTCACTTTCCAAAATTATAATGCCTTCCTTAAACAGCACTACCACCCCGCCCCCTTTTTTTCCTTCCGTATCATTCTGAATACTTGAATAATATGTGCACAGTCCTCACCGTTTTAAGCAACGTTTCTGTTTTTATCGCATCATATTGCCACACGGCTAATTTTGCTGGTAGCTCACCAACCTTATTCACCAAACATTGTGCATTTACGCACATGCATTCTAAACCCATTTTTGAATTTTGTTAGTGTTTCTTACTCTGCTCCTATGTAATGTTGTTCTTATACCGCCTCTAGTTCTAGCTTCTCTAGTACTATCCAACACACTTACACTTTTATGCATCTTCTGCCTCTTCTCTGTTCAATATGCTGGTGCCCATCCCCCTGCCAATCTAGCTTACACCCTCCCCAAAAAGCGCTAGCAAACCTCCCCACGAGAATATTGTTCCCGGCACTGTTGAGGTTTAATCCGTTTGGCTTGTACAGGTTCCACATTCCCCAGAAACGGTCCCAATGACTCAGGACGCTAAAGCCCTACCTCCTGAACCACCTCTCCAGCCATGCATTCATCTATTCTATCCTTCTATTCCTGTACTCACCAGCATGGGGCACCGCGAGTAATCTGGAGATTATAACCATTGAGATCCTGCTTTTTAATCTCTCTCCTAGCTCCCTAATCTCTGCATGCAGGACGTCATCACTCTTTCTGCCTATATCATTGCTACCAAAATGTAGAAGTACCTCTGGCTGATCACCCTCCCCCCTCAACGTGTCCTGCAGCCGCTCAGTGTCATCCTTGACCCTGGCACCAGGGAGGCAACCTACCATCGTGGAGTCACAGCTGCAGCCGCAGAAACGCCTATCTGCTCCCTTACTATCGAATCCCCTACAATTATTGCTCTTCAACACTTTTTTCTCCCCACCTGGGCAGCTGCACGAACCATGGTGCCTTGGACGTTTCTCTGGCTGCACTCTCCTGAGGAAGCATCGCCCTCACCAGTACTCAGAACAGAATACTTGTTGGAGAGTGCGATGAACTCTGGCGACTCCAGCACTACCTGCCTGGTAATGCGCTTCTCTGTAGACATCACCCATTTGCTCTCTGCCGGCACAGTCTTAAGCTGCTGGGTGACCACCTCCCGAAACGTGCTATCCACGTAACTCTCTTCCTCATGGATGCACCAAACTGAATCCAACCGCCGCTTAAGCTCGAGTTTCTGCAGCCGTCGACAGTTCCTGCACATGTGGTCGTCCAGGCTACGTGAAGTGTCCAGGACTCCCCACATGGCACAGGATGTGCTCTCCACGGGACCGAGCTGCTCTTCCATGCCTCTATTTATAAAAACCAATTAACCAAATATTTAGCTTAACCCACTTCCCTTAGTGAAAGACTAAAAGGCTACAAACAATAAAAAGTGATGCTCAAAAAAAGAAATAAACTTCTGAATAAATGCACTCACCAGCTACTCACCAATCAGCTCCTTCCCTAGTTGCAAACGTCACTTCTTTCACTCTAATGTCCCTCTTTTGAATGTTGCCTCTCAGGTCCCACTGCCACTCCCACACAGGTCCGCCTCCCCCGGTGTCGTGTCCCCTCTCAAATTGTTCAAAGAGTGTGTATAAATCTGAGATGTAATGGATAATGAGAGAACGAATGTGTAGAGAAATGGGAGGGGCGAGCAAAACGTGAAGTAAGTGGAAAGGGGGCCTGAGAGAGAGAGAGAGAGAGATAGAGACAAATAGAAGATGTATCTATAACCCCTCCCTCACCTATCCGTGTCAATGATGGCGCACTGAGCTACCTATCTATCTAGCGTGAGAAACATCTCCCAGCTTGGTTCTGGATCGAATGCAAGCAGGTTGTCGGTTTAGCTGAGAATTGGCGAGGATCTTCTTGACAAAGAGAGTGCTGAGAATGTGAAATCCCTGCCCGGTGGAGTGAGTGAATGAGCTGGCATTGCTGCCTCTAAGTACAGGCAAGATGCACACCCGAGGGAGACGTAGGGGCAGGGCGGGAAGAGATGATTAAAATGTGGACCAATAACAGTGACAGAGAGCACTGGGTAGAATGGACTGTTTCTGTGCTACACGTTCTGTGTGATTCTCTGTAATCAGACTCCTACTGAGCGGTTCTCAATTAAATCCGGTGTAAATCAGTAAATATCTGTTCGCAGTATCATAGAATGTTACAGCACAGAAAGAGGACCCACATTGCCTGTGTCAGCTCCTGAACAGATATATCCAATAAATCCCTCTCCCCACATCCCTGCCCTTTACTCTTAGACCTGCAAATCTTTCTTTTTCAATATGTATCCAATTCCTTTTAAAATTAGTATAGAATCTGCTTCCACCGCCATTTCAGGCAGTGCAGTCCAGATCACAACAATTCGCTGCGTATAAACAAACTCCTCTTCTCACATTGTCTGTTGAATATGTTGTGCCAACTCCTATTGTCTGAAATGAATGTGATATGTTGCAACGCACATTTCAAAGATTACTAGCAATCCAGCTAATTTCCCCTGAGCAACATCCCAGACAGCGTGGGTCAGTCTCTGAGTTTAGATTTTCTGAACTATAGGTAATAACAGGATAGTACCATAATATTATCTTCGCAGTGATATAAAGCAGCAAAATCATTGATGCAATATTTTGAAGTACGAAATATTTAGTTTGTAGTGTATTATTTCTTATCTGTGTCGATTTAATGTGATTCGGTCCACAACACAAAAGGGGCGCATCCTAGTTTGCTGAGGGGAGCAAGGTTGGAGATTGCAGAAGCGGTGACCACATTCTTTCATTGCTCCTTGGAGATGGGAGTGGTGCTCGTGAACTGGAGCATTGCAAATGTTACACCGCTAGGGGAGAGGGATAAAACTGGTAATTACGGAACAATCAGTGTTGCATCAGTAGTAGGAGAACTACTGGAGACCATTATCAAACATCAATTAAATCTCAACTGGAGAAGCATGGGTTCATAAGTGACAGCCAACATGGATTGCTTAAAGAGAAATCGTGTCTGACTAACCCGATTAAGTTATTTGATGAGGTAACAGGGAGTATTTTTGAAAATCGTGCAGTAGATGTTGTATGTATCGACGTTGATGAAATGAATGTGATAAAGTTCCACATGAAAGCCTTAATCGGTCATTAGAAGCACATGAGACTAACGGGACGTTAGTAACTTGTATACGCAATTGACTCAGGGATAGGAGCCGGAGAGAAGTGTGAACGTTTTTTTCTGACTGCAGAATAATAGCCAGTGCGGTACTAGGGGTCGGTATGATTACCATTGTTTCTGCTTTTCGTTATAAATGATATGGACTGGGTTGTAAAGAGTAAAATTTCGACATTTGCTGATGACAAAAAACTAGGCAACTTAATAAATAGTGAGGAGAATAATAACGGTATTCCGGAGCACATAGCCAGACTGGTGAAATTGGCAGACACATAGCAGATACAATTTAATGTGGATCAGTGTGAAGCGATCCACCTTGTGAGGAACAACGGGCATAGACCTTATAATAGAAATAGTCCTATTTAGAGGGGGTGCAAGAGCAGAGTAATCTAGAAGGGCATATTCAGAACTCTTTGAGGTTTGCAGGGCAAGTGGATAAGCCGGTTAAACAAGCGTTTGGGATAACAGGTATTGTAAATAGGGGCATTGATTACAAAAAAGCTAATCATTTATTTATCACTGTTTAGGCCTCAGCTTGAGTATTGTCTACAATTGTCTGCCGCACACTTCAGGCAGGATGTCTAGGCCTTGCAGTGGGTATAAATGAGGATTACAAGGATGACACCATAGATGGGGGACATTAGATATGTGGAGGGTTTGGAGACTTTGGGATTGTTCGCCTTTGAACAGGAAAAGGCGGCATTGTAAGCACTGAAGATGAAAGCATAAAATTACAAAGCTATAATTATAGCATTAATGTATTGACAAAACTAAAACATGGAGTTCAATTCAGGCAAGTGTGCCCTCGTCCACTTTGGGCCTTAAATGTATACATCAGAAAAATGTCTGAATTATGAAATGCTAAAAACATTGCAAGGTTAAAAGAGACTTACGTGTCCATATACATAGGCCACTAAAATGTCTGATACAGTTTCAAAAATTAATTTAAAATGCTAACCGAATGCTGGAATTTAGTTCAAGTTGACTAGAATACAAGGGGTTGGAGGTCATGCTACAGCTATACAAAGCCCTGGTTACACCTCACCCGGAGTACTGTGCTCAGTTCTGAGCACAAAAACTTAGGGAGCATATATTGGCACTGGACGGAGTGCAGCGTAGATTTATTAGAATGATGTCTGAACTCTAAGGGTTAAATCACCAGGAGAAATTACATAAAGTAGAGTTGAATTCCCAGGAACTTAAATTATTAGCGGGTGATTTGATCCAAGTTTTCAAAATATTAAGGAGAACCGTTCGAGTAGATATAGAGGAAATATTTCCACAGATTATGGAGTCTAGGACTGGGGTACATAGCCTAAAAATAGAGTAAGGGCTTTCAGGCGTGAAGTTAAGAAATAGTTCTACACACAAAGGTTGGTAGAAGTGTGGAGCTCTCATACAAAAACCGCAGTTGATGCTAGATCACTAGTTATTCTTAAATCCGGAATTTATAGTTTTCTGTTAACCAAAGGTATTAAGGAATATGGGGCAAAGGCAGATATATGGAGTTATGTCACAGAGCAGCAATGATCTCATTGAACAGCAGAATAAGCTCGAGGCGCTAACTGGCCTCCTGCTGTTCCTATGGTCATAGAGTGAGAAAGTTAAGAGGTGACCAAATAGAGATATTCAAAATTATGAAGGGTTCTGATAGAGCAAGTTGTGACCCTCTGTCAAGTTGGTCAGTAAACAAAGGTCACAGATTTAAGTTGTTTTGCAAAGGAGCTGGAGGGGAAAGGTGGAGAAATATTTTCAGACAGAGTATCTTTAACATATGTAACACACAAACGGAGAGGATGGTGGAAGAAGATTACACCCGAACTTTCACAGTGCTGTGAAAGATGAAATTAAAGAGGAACAATTTGCATGCTTGAGGGAGAAAGATGAGGATTGGGACTAAATTTGATAGCTGTCTCAAAGAGCCGGCACAGGGACGACCGGGTGAATGGTCCCTTCTCTGCTGTAAGATATTCTGTTTCTATGATTCTATGATCCAGCGAAATATAAAAGGACTAATATAGATGATCTGCCTTTTCTCGCCGACAGATGGCGCTAACGCACATTTTAGGCATCTAAAGCTGCAACGAAATATTGCGAATACACGTCAAAACGATTGGAAAGGCATTCCAGTATTCTCACCCTTTGTTACATGCGATCATCAGTGCAGTAAAGAAAAGAAAAGTGCTTTCTCTAGTCTCACTTTCTCGTCTCTGAGTCAGATGATTGTGGGTTCGAGCCCCTTTCATAACATTGACTTCATAATCTAGGCCGGCACGCTCAGAGCAATGCTGAGGGAGTTCAGCTCTGTGGGAAATAATGTCCCTTGGACGAGACGTTAAACCGAGGTTCTTTCTGCCCTCTCCGAAAAATGTAAAGATCCCTTGACGCTTTCGGAAGATCAGGGAAGAGTCTAGGATGAGATTTAGTGATTAGGGCCATAGCGCTGCCACAATGGCTTTGGTGGGAAAGGTGGTGGAATGTGTCATATGTCGGGAGCCTTCAGCGCGGGTCAAGATGTTGCTATTGTGAGCCAAGTCTCAGTCACTAACAAGGAGCGTGCCATCCACGTTAGAACATAAGAAATTGGAGCAGGAGTAAGCCATTCGGCCCTTCGAGCCAGCTCCGCCATTCAGTGGCTGATCTTCTGCCTCAACTCGACTCACCGGATCTATCACCATATCCGTTGATTCAATTACCAGTCAGAAAACTATCGACTTCTGATTTGAATATACCTAATGACTGAGCCTCCACAGCCCTATGTGGTCGGTAATTCCAAAGATTCATCACCCTCTGTGTGAATACATTTATTTCATCTCAGTTCTGAATGGCCTACCCTTTTCCAGAGGCTGTGGCCCCTGGTTCTAGACACCCCAGCCAAAGGAAACATTCTCCCAGCATCCACCATATCAAGCCCTGTAATAATGTTGTATGCTTCAATGAGATCCCCTCTCATTCTTTTGAATTCAAGAGAATACAGGCCTCGTTTACTCAATCTCATACGGCAGTCCCGCCATCCCAGGAATCAATCCCGTGAACCTTCATTGCACTTCCTCTATGGCAAGTATATCCTTCCTTAGGTAAGGAGATCAAAATTGTACCCAGTACTCCAGGTGTGTTCTCACCAAGGCCCTATATAATTGGAGTAAGACTCCTTTACTCCTGTACTCACATCATCTTGTAATGAAGGCCAGAGTACCATTTGCTTGCTGCACCTGCACATTCACTTTCAGCGACTCAGGCACAAGGGGACCCGGGTCACTTTGAGCACCTGCATTCCCCAACCATTCACCATTTAGGAAATACTCTGCCTTTCTGTTTTTTCTACGAAAGTGGATAACTTCAATTTATCCACATTATATTCCATCTGCCCTCCTCTCGCCCACAAATTGACCCTATCGAGATCCCCTTGAAGCTTCTTCACATCCTCTTTGCAGCTGACACTGACACCTAGCTTTGTATCACCAGCAAATCTGGAAATGTTACATTTAGTCCCCTCATCTAAATCATTGATATAGATTGTGAATAGCTGGTTCCCAAGCACCGATCCTTGCGGTACCCCACTAGTCACAGCCTGCCATCCAGAAAAAAGACCGTTTATCCCTACTCATTGGTTTCTGTCTGTTAACCAATTCTCAATCTATAGAAACATAGAAGATAGGGGCAGGAGTAGGCCATTCGGCCCCTCGAGCCTGCTCCGCCATTCAATGCGATCATGGATGATCATCCAATTTCAGTAACCGGTCCTTGCTTTCTCCCCATTCCCCTTGATGCCGTTAGCCTTAAGAAATATATCCAACTCCTTCTTGAATATATTTAATGAACTGGCATCCACTGCCTTCTGTGGCAGAGAGTTCCACAGGTTCACCACTCTCTGGCAGAAGAAATTCCTCCTCATTTCTGTCCTAAATGGCCTACCCTTTATCCTTATACTGTGTCCCCTGGTTCTGGACTCCCCGACCATCGGGAACATCCTTCCTGCATCTGGTCTGTCCAGTCCTGTCAGAATTTTATGAGTTTCAATGAGATCACCTCTCATTCTTCTAAACTCCATGGAGTACAAGTCCACTCGACCCAATCTCTCCTCATACATCATTCCTGCCATCCCAAGTATCAGCTGAACTTCTTCCATGGCAAGAATATCCTTCCTCAGATAAGGCGACCAAAACAGCACACAATACTCAAGATGTGGTCTCACCAAGGCCCTGTACAGCTGCAGCAAGACATCCTTATTCCTGTACTCAAACCCTCTCGCTACGAAGGTCAATATATCATTTGTCTTCTTAACTGCCTGCTGCACCTGCATGCTTACCTTCAGCGACTGGTGCACAAGGACACCCAGGTGTCGTTGCACTTCCCCTTCTCCCAATCTACTGCCATTTGGATAATAATCTGCCTTCCTGTTTTTGCCACCAAATTGTAGAACCTCACATTTATCCAAGCTATATTGCATCTGCCACGTTTCTGCCCAATCACCCAACATGTCCAAATCATCCTGGAATTTCTCAGCATTCTCCTCACAGCACACACGCCCACCTAGATTTGTGTCTTCTGCAAATTTGGAGATATTACATCTGGTTCCCTTGTCTAGATCATTAATATATATTGTGAATAGCTGGGGTCCAAGGACCGATCCCTGCGGTAGCCCACTAGTCACTGCCTGACACTCGGAAAATGACCCGCTAATTCCAAATCTTTGCTTTCTGTCTGCCAACCAGTTCTCTATCCAAGTCAATACCTTGCCCCCAATTCCATGTGCCTTAACATTACACGCTAATCTCTTATGCGGGACCTTATCGAAAGCCTTCTGAAAGTCCAAATACACCACATCCACTGGTACTCGCTTATCTATTTTACCAGTTACATCTTCAAATAATTCCAGTAGATTAGTCAAGCACGATTTACATTTTGTGAATCCATGTTGACTTTGTCCGATCCTGTCACTGTTTTTCAAGTGCTCTGCTATTACATCTTTTATAATGGACTCTAACATTTTCCCCACTACCGATGTCAGGCTTTCCGGTCTATAATTCCCCGTTTTATCTCTACCACCTTTACTGAATAGTGCGGTAACATTAGCTACCCTCCAGTCCATGGGTACTGTTCCAGATTCCATCGAATGTTGGAAGATGATCAGCAATGCATCTACTATTTCTAGGGCCACTTTCTTAAGTACCCGAGGATGTAGATTTTCAGTCCCTGGGGATTTATCGGCCTTCAATCCATTCAATTTCCCTAACACCATTTCCCTACAAATACTGATTTCATCAGACCCTATGTTCCCCGGCATCTCTGGGAGGTTATTTGTGTCCTCCTTTGTGAAGACAGAACCAAAATATGTATTTAGTTGCTCCACCATTTCTTTGTTCCCCATTATAAATTCTCCTGATTCTGACTGCAAGGGACCTACGCTTGACTTCACCAACCTTTTTCTCTTCATATATCTATAAAAGCTTTTACAGTCTGTTTATATGTTCCCTGAAAGCTTTCTCTCATATTCTATTGCCCCTTCTTAATTAATCCCTTTGTCCTTCTTTGATGAATCCTATATTGCTCCCAATCCTCAGGATTATTGCTTTTTCAGGCCAATGTATATGTCCTCTCCTTGGATCTTATGCTATCCCTAATTTCCTTTGTTAGACACAGTTGAGTCACCTTTTTTGTTTTATTTTTGTGCCAAACTGGGATGAACATTTTCTGTAGTTCATCCATGCGTTCTTTGAATGTTTGCCATTGCCTATCCACCGTCAACCCTTTGAATGACATTCCCAATCCAACTCGCGCCTCAGAACATTGTAGTTTCCTTTATTTAAATTTAGGACCCTAGTGTCTGAGTCAGCTATTTCATTCTCCATCTTAATGAAGAATTCGATCATATTATGAAGGCTCCGACCCAAAGGGCCTCGTACAACAAGATTGCTAATTAATCCTTTCTCGTTATATAATACCCAGTCTAAGATTGCCTGACCTCAGGCTGGTTCCTCGACATATTGGTCCAGGAAACCAACCCGTAAACACTCCAGGAATTCCTCCTCCACATTATTGTTACTAATTTGGTTTGCCCCATCTATATGTAGATTAAAGTCACCCATGTTGACTGCTGTGCCCTTATTGCACGCTTCTTTAATTTCCCTTTTAATGCCATCCCCAACCTCTGCCTTACTGTTTGGAGGTCTATTTACCATTCCACTAACGTTTTCTACCACTTGGTATTTCTCAATTCTACCCATACAGATTCCACAACATCAGAGCTAATATCCTTCCTTACAGTTGTGTTAATCCCTTCTTTAACCAGTAATGATACCCCACCTCCCTTTCCTTTTTGCCTATCATTCCTGAATATCGAATACCCCTGGATGTTGAGTTCCCAGCCTTGGCCACCCTGGAGCCATGTTTCCGTAATCCCAATCAAATCATATCCGTTTACCTCTATTTGTGCAGCCAATTCATCCACCTTATTCCGAATGTTCCTCGCATTAAGACACAAAGCCTTCAGGCTTGTTTTTTTAATGCTCTTAACCCAATTGGAATTATTATTGACTGTGGCCATGTTTGATGTAAACCGTTGATTTCTCTGACTGCCACTTTTGTTTTTCTCCTTCCTTTCTTTTGCTTTTATCCTTGTTTGCCTTTCCTCTGTCTCCCTGCTCAGGTTCCCAACCCCCTTCCATTTTAGTTTAAACCCTCCCCCACAGCACTAGCAAACACTCCCCCTAGGACAGCGGTCCCAGCCCTGCCCAGGTGCAGACCGTCCGGTTTGAACTGGTCCCACCTCCCCCAGAACCAGTTCCAATGTCCCAGGAACTTGAATCCCTACCCCTTGCACCATTCCTCTAGCCACGTATTCATCTGAAGTATCCTTCTACTTCTACTCTGACTAGCACGTGGCACTGGTAGCAATCCTGAGATTACTACCTTTGAGGTCCTGTTTTTTAATTTACCTCCTAACTCCCTATATTCCGCTTTTAGGACCTCATCCCGCTTTTTACCTATATCGTTGGTGCCTATATGCACCACGACAACTGGCTGTTCACCCTCCCCTTCCAAGATGTTCTGCAGCCGCTCGGAGACATCCTTGACCCTTGCACCAGGGAGGCAACACACCATCCTGGAGTCTCGTTTGCGGCCGCAGAAACGCCTATCTATTCCCCTTACAATTGAATCCCCTATTACTATAGGTCTACCACAATTTTTCCTTCCATTCTGTGCAGCAGAGCAACCCCTGGTGCCAGGAAGTTGGCTGCTGCTGCCTTCCTCTGATAAGCCATCCCCCCAACAGTACTCAAAGTGGTGTATCTGTTGGAGAGGGGGATGGCCACAGGGGGTCCCTGCACTACCTGCCTGCGCCTAGTACTCTGCCTGATGGTCACCCGTTCCCTTTCTTCCTGTCCAACCTCTACCTGTGGAGTGTCCAACTCCCTAAACGTGCTATTCACGATGTCCCGAGCATCATGAACGCTCCAGTATGCATCCAATCGCAGCTCCAGCGCCGCAATGCGGTCTGTCAGTAGCTGCAGCTGGGTGCACTTCCTGCACATGTAGTTGTCAGGGACACAGGAAGTGTCCCTGAGTTCCCACATATCGCAGGAGGAGCAGATCACGGGGCCCGGCTTTCCTGCCATGACTTACCCTTTAATTAATTGAGTTTAAATTAAATCAATCAATCCCACTAATTATACTACAGTTAAATAGTTTACCAACAGTCCCCGCTACACCAGAGAGACCTTAGAAACTATAAAACAGAGTTAAAGTTTTAAAAAGAGAGAAATACTCACCAACCAATCACTTACCTGCTTCCTGCTGACGTCACACTTGGATTACTTTTTACCTCTCTCCCGGAACCTGGATTGGTCTCGGGGCTCTGGTGATCCCTCGCAGGTCCACTGCCTCTCCCGTCTCGGGGCTCCGGGCTTCGCTGCCTCGGGCTGCTGTTTAAGTACCTCCGCCGCCCCTGGTGATCCCTCGCAGGTCCACTGCCTCTCCTGTCTCGGGGCTCTCGGCCTCGCTGCCTCGGGCTGCTGTTTAAGTACCTCCGCCGCCTCTGGTGATCCCTCGCAGGTCCGCTGCCTCTCCCGTCTCGGGGCCCTGGGCCTCGCTGCCTCGGGCTGCTGTTTAAGTACCTCCGCCGCCCCTGGTGATCCCTCGCAGGTCCACTGCCTCTCCTGTCTCGGGGCTCTGGGGCTCGCTGCCTCGGGCTGCTGTTTAAGTACCTCCACCGCCCCTGGTGATCCCTCGCAGGTCCGCTGCCTCTCCCGTCTCGGGGCTCTGGGCCTCGCTGCCTCGGGCTGCTGTTTAAGTACCTCCGCCACCTCTGGTGATCCCTCGCTGGTCCACTGCCTCTCCGGTCTCGGCGCTCTGGGCCTCGCTGCCTTGGGCTGCTGTTTAAGTACCTCCGCCACCTCTGGTGATCCCTCACAGGTCCGCTGCCTCTCCGGTCTCGGGGCTCTCACCGGAGCCCTATATAATTGCAGTGAGACGTATTTACTCTCATGCTCAAATCATATTGTAATAAAGGCCAACATACAATTTGCTTTCCTAATTACTCGCTGTACCTGCATTTTAACTTTCAGTGTTTCGTGTACAAGGACATCCAGGTCCCTCTGAACACCAACATTTCCCAATCTCTCACCATTTAAGAAACATTCTGCTTTTCTATTTTTCGTACCAAAGTGGATAACTTCACATTTATCCACATAGATTAATTTTGTCATGTTCTTGACCAGTCACTTAGCCTGTCTAAATCCCCTTGAAGTCTCCTTGCATCCTCCTCACAACTAACATTCCCACCCCGCTTTGTATCATCGATGTAGATTGTGAATTGCTGAGGCCCAAGCACTGGTCCTTGCGGTACCCCATTAGTTACAACCTGAGAATGATCTGTTTACTCCTGCTTTCTGTTTTCTGTCCATTAACCAATCCTCAATCCATGCTAGTATATTATGCCAAAACCCATGAGACCTAATTTTGTTTAATAATCTCTTGTGTGGCACCTTATCGAATGCCTTCTGAAAATCCAAATACACTACATCCATTGGTTCCCCTTATCTATTAACAACCTCAAAAAACTCTTAACAACTTTGTCAAACGTGATTTCCCTTTCATAAATCTGTGTTTACTCTGCCCAATCCTATTATTATTTTCTAAGTGCCCTGTTACCACGTCCTCAATAATATATTCCAGCATTTTCCCTACTATTGATGCCAGGCTAACTGGTCTTTTGTTCCCTGTTTACACTCTCCCTCCTTTCTTAACAACCTATGCATCCACTATCTCTATAGCCAGTTCCTTTCAAAATGCTAGGATGTAGGCCAACAGTTCCAGGGGATTTAACGGCTTTCAGTCACATTAATTTCTCCAGTACTACTTTTTTACTAATATTAATATCTTTCAGTTCCTCATTCTCGCTGGACCCTTGGTTGGCCACCATTTCTGGGAAGTTTTTTACGTCTTCTTCTGTGAAGACAGACACAAAGTACTTTTTTAATTTCTCTGTCATTTCCTTATTCCCCATTATAATTTTTCCTGTCTCAGCCTGTAAGAGACCCACATTAACTTTCACTAATATTTTCCTTTTTACATAGCTATAGAAGTTTTTACAATCTGTGTGTATGTCTCTCGTTGGATTCCTCTCATATTCTAATTTCAATTTCTGTATCAATTTCTTGGCCCTCCTTTCCTGAATTCTAAAATCGGTCCAATAGTTAGGCTTACAACTCTTTTTGGCAGCATTCTAAGCCTTTCCCTTTGATCTAATGCTGCCTTTAACTTCTCTTGTTAGCCAAGGCTTTCCTGTTTTTTTTGCCTTACAGGTATGTATATTTATTGCAAATTATGTATTAATTATTTTAATGTTAACCATTGATCTTCCTCTTTCATACCTTTTAATGCAATTTCACAATCTACCTTAGCCAACTCGCCTCTCATATTTATGTAGTTTGCTTTGTTGAGATTTAAGACCCTAGTTTCGGATTTAACCAAGTCACTTTCAAACTAAATATAAAATTCTATCTTAACGTGGTCACTCTTCCCTAAAGGCCCCTTTACAACAAGGTTATTAATTAACCTTTTCTCGTTGCACAATACTAGATGTAAAATAGCCTGATCCCTAGTTAATTCCTCAACATACTGATCTAGGAAACTATCTTGCATGCATTCCATTAATTCGTCCACCACACAAACACTGCAAATTTGCCTTGCCCAGCCTATTAGATTACTACATTACCCTTGTTGCATGTGCCTCTAATTTCCTGATGTATATTTTGCCCTAAATTACAACTACTGTTCGGGTGCGTATAAACAACTCCCACAAATATTTTGCCTCTTGCTGTTTCTTGGCTGCACCGGAACTGATTCTACTTCTTGATTTTCGGAGCTAAGATCCTTTCTCCCTCCTGTCTTTATCCCACTTTTATTATCAGGGCTAGCCCTCCTCCTTTCCCATTTTGCCTATCCCTTCTGAAAGTTATGTATCTTGGAATATTTAGTTACTAACTTTGGCCACTTTGCAATTATGTCTCAGTAATGGCTAATATATCAAACCTGTAAATTTCTATATTGCGCTATTAATTCATCTATTTTGTTGAGAATGCTTCCTGCTTTCAGATACAGTGCCATTAGCTTTCACTTATTTCTCTTTTTGCCTGATGTCACCTTTGTCACTGTTGCCTTATTACCTTTGTTACTCTCTCTGTCCCTTAATGATCCACTCTGCTGATTTTTACCCAAAACTCTACTCTGCTCTAGAGCCTTTACATTTCTATCGCTGCTTTTAAATTTACTCTTTCCGCCACCGTCATTATTTTGAAGCCCTGTCTACTGCCCTAGTTATTAGGTTCACCAGGGCACTGGTCCCAGCCTGGTTTAAGTGGAGCCCGTCCCAAGGAAACAGCTCCCTCTTTCCCCAGTACTGGTGCCAGTGCTCCATGAACCGAAACACCTTCCTCCCACACCACACTGTGAGCCACGCATTTAAACCTCTAATCTGTTTGTCCCTATGCCAATGGGCGTATGGCTCAGGTAACAATCCAGGGATTATTACCATTCTTGTTCTGCTTTTTAATTTGGCTCCCAGCTCCTCAAACTCCCTCAAAAGAACCTCATTCCTAGTTCTGCCTATGTCCTTGGTTCCAACGTGGACCACGACAACAGGATCCTCCCCCTCCCACCTCAAATTCTTCTCCAGCCGTGAGGAGCTGTATTTAACCCTGGCACCGGGCAGGCAACACAACCTTTGGAAATCTCATTCGTTGCTGTAGTGAAAAGTTTCTATCCCACTGACTATACTGTCCAATTCCACAACTACATTCAATGACACTCCCCCCACTTAAACATCCTCCTGCACCACGGTGCCATGGTCAGCCTGCTCATCCATCCTACAGGCTTTTCCCTCATCCACACAGGCTGCAAGAACCTGTTGGACATTGGCAAAAGTTGAGGCTCCTCCAGCACTGAACCTGGGGTCTCCTTACCTGCCTGAAATGCAGTCACACACTCCTTTCCATGTGCACTAACCAGACCTGTGCCACTACGTAACATAAGAGGTGTGACTGCTTTCCAGGTTCAAAGTACCCAGGTGTAATGAAATCTGTCTACAGGCCTGACCATGCACACCTTATCAAAGCCACACGGCCATTCGAGCGCCTAAGTCGGGACTTCAAGGGACCCCTTCCCTCTGCCGACCGTAACGTATACTTCCTCAATATCATCGATGAATATTCCCGCTTCCCCTTCGCTATTCCTGTCCAGACATGACCAGTGCTACGGTCATCAAGTGTCTCGGTAATCTATTCTGCATGTTTGGCATGCCGAACTACATACACAGCGATAGGGGGACGTCATTTATGAGTGACGAACTGCGCCAGTTCTTGCTCTCAAAGGGGATAGCCACTAGCAGAACCACTAGCTACAACCCCCGGGGTAATGGGCAAGTGGAAAGGGAGAATGCTACTGTTTGGAAGGCTGTCACATTAGCCTTAAAGTCAAAAGGCCTTCCGACCTCCCGCTGGCAGGAAGTCCTCCCAGACGTGCTCCACTCCATAAGGTCTCTGTTATGTACAGCCACTAACGCTACCCCTCACGAAAAGATGTTTGTTTTCCCCCGGAAATCGACCTCGGGCATGTCTCTACCCGCGTGGCTGACGTCTCCGGGGACAGTACTATTGTGGAAGCACGCGAGAGGCCATAAAACGGACCCCCTTGTGGAAAAGGTACAGCTCCTCCATGCAAACCCTCAGTACGCCTATATCGAATACTCTGACGGGTGAGAGGACGCTGTTTCCATAAAAGACCTCGCTCCCTCGGGGAGCGGAGAGAAAGATGAGAGACTACCCGAGGAAGACCTACACCAAAAAGAGACAGGACGCCCAGAGGTATCAATACCCAACTTTAACCTGGAGGACACTGCAGATAACCTGGAAGACACTGCAGAGGCCCGGACAGCGGAGGAACCAGAATCCACTCCCGTAGAGGCACCCCAACCGGCTTTGCGCCGATCACTGAGAACCGCAAAACCTCCTGACAGACTCACTTATACCAACTTTTAAGAAACATCACCCCGATGGACTAAATCTAAAGAAGGGGTGAATGTAATGAAATCTGTTTGTATTGCCTGTATTCGTTTTGCACTCATGTATATTACCCTCCCCCACACAGTGTATAGTTTCACTTCCTCTTTCCTGACTAACCTGGAAGGTTCCAGGTCTTGGCTCTTGGCTCCGCCCCTGACTTCTCTTACATAAAGATCCCAGGATCTGTATGACTCATTCCTGTGAGCCAGTCAGTGTGTTGAGATGTTAGAGTCATAGAGTCATAGAGATTTACAGCACAGAAAGAGGCCCTTCGGCCCATCGTGTCCACGCCGCCCATCCACCCCTGTCCTGTCTAATCCCATTTTCCAGCATTTGGTCCATAGCCTTGTATGCAATGGCATTTCAAGTGCTCATCCAAATGCTTCTTGAATGTTGTGAGGGTTCCTGCCTCTACCACCCTTTCAGGCAGTGAGTTCCAGATTCCAACCACCCTCTGGGTGAAAAAGTTCCTCCTCAAATCCCCTCTAAATCTCCTGCCCCTTACCCTGAATCTATGCCCCCTTGTTATTGACCCCCCGACTAAGGGGAAAAGTTCCTCTTTATCTACCCTATCTATGCCCCTCATCATTTTGTGCACCTCAATCAGGTCCCCCCTCAGCCTTCTTTGCTCCAAGGAAAACAACCCCAGCCTGTTTAGTCTTTCTTCATAGCTGAGGCGCTCCATCCCAGGTAACATCCTGGTGAATCTTCTCTGCACCCTCTCCAAAGCAATCACATCCTTCCTATAGTGAGGCGACCAGAACTGCACACAGTACTCCAGCTGTGGCCTCACCAGCATTTTGTACAGCTCCATCATAACCTCCCTGCTCTTATATTCTATGCCTCGGCTAATGAAGGCAAGTATCCCATATGCCTTTTTAACCACCTTATCTACCTGTTCCGCTGCCTTCAGAGATCTATGTACATGTGCACCAAGGTCCCTCTGACCCTCTGTACTTCCTAGGGTCCTACCACTCATTGTGTATTCCCTTGCCTTATTTGTCCGTCCAAAATGCATCACCTCGCACTTTTCAGGGTTAAATTCCATTTGCCACTTTTCCGCCCATCTGACCAACCCGTTTATATCGTCCTGTAGCCTGAGGCTTTCCTCCTCGCAATTTACCACCCCACCAATTTTCGTGTCATCTGCGAACTTACTGATCATACCTTTAACATTCTCATCCAAATCATTTATGTAGATCACAAACAACAAGGGACCCAGCACCGATCCCTGAGGTACCCCACTGGACACAGGCTTCCAGTCACAAAAGCATCCTTCGACCATCACCCTCTGCCTCCTGCCACTCAGCCAGTTTAGGATCCAACGCGCCAAGGCACCCTGGATCCCATGGGCTCTTACCTTCTTGACCAGTCTCCTATGTGGGACTTTGTCAAAAGCTTTACTGAAGTCCATGTAAACCACATCCACAGCATTTCCCTCATCCACCCCCCTAGTCACCCCCTCGAAAAATTCAATCAGATTTGTCAGACATGATTTACCCTTGACAAAGCCATGCTGACTATCCCCGATTAATCCTTGCCTCTCCAAGTGGAGACTAATTTTGTCCCTCAGAATTTTTTCCAATAATTTCCCTACCACAGATGTTAGGCTCACTGGCCTGTAATTCCCTGGTTTATCCCTGCTACCCTTCTTGTATAATGGTACTACATTAGCTGTTCTCCAGTCCTCTGGTACATCCCCTGTGGCCAGAGAGGTTCTGAAAATTTCTGTCAGAGCCCCTGCAATCTCCTCCTTTGCCTCCCACAGCAGCCTGGGATACATCTCGTCCGGGCCTGGGGATTTATCCACTTTTTGGCCTGCTAAAACCGCTAGCACCTCCTCCCTCTCGATGCTAATATGTTCAAGTATGTCACAGTCCCCTTGCCCGATTTCTATGTCTGCATCGTCTCTCTCCATAGTGAACACAGATGCAAAAAATTCATTTAAAACCCCGCCTACATCATCTGGCTCTACACACAGATTGCCACTTTGGTCCCTAATGGGCCCTACCCTTTCCCTGGTTATCCTCTTGCCCTTAATATAAAACATCTTAGGATTTTCCTTTATTTTGCTCGCCAGTCTTATTTCATGGCCCCTCCTCGCCCTCCTAATTTCTTTTTTAAGTATGCCCCTGCACTTTTTATACTCCTCTAGGGCTTCTTCCGTCTTTAGTCTTTTGTAACTGCCAAAAGCCCCCTTTTATTTCTAATGCATTTTTGTATATCCCTTGTCATCCAAGGTTCCCTTTGCTTGTTGATCCCACCCTTGACCTTTACAGGAACATGTTGGCGTTGTACTCTCTCTATTTCCCTTCTGAAAGTCTCCCACTGTCTTGATGTGGATTTTCCTATAAGTAGCTGCTCCCAGTCCACTTTGGCCAGATCCTGCCTTATCATATTAAAATCGGCCTTCCCCCAATTTAGAACCCTTATTTCCGGGCCGTCTTTGTCTTTTTCCATGACCACCTTAAATCTCACCGAATTATGGTCACTATCGGCAAAATGCTCTCCTACTGACACTTCCACCACTTGCCTGGCTACACTCCCCAGAATTAGGTCCAGTATCGCCCCCTCTCTTGTAGAACTTTCTACATGTTGGCTCAAAAAGCTCTCCTGGATGCACTTTAAGAATTCTGCACCCTCTAAGCCTTTCACACTCTGACTATCCCAATTTATATTGGGGAAGTTGAAATCCCCCACTATTATTACCCTATTATTTTCGCACTTTTCTGAGATTTGCCTACATATCTGTTCCTCTATCTCCCCCTGACTGTTTGGGGGCCTATAGTACACTCCCAGCAAAGTGCTTGCCCCCTTTTTGTTTTTAAGTTCTACCCATATGGCCTCATTAGAGGAACCCGCTAATATATCATCCCTCCTTACAGCAGTAATTGACTCCTTAATTAATATTGCAACACCCCCTCCCCTTTTACACCCCCCTCTGTCTCGCCTGAAGATTCTATACCCCGGAATATTGAGCTGCCAGTCCTGACCCTCCCTCAACCATGTCTCCGTGATAGCAACAATATCGTACTCCCATGTGTTCAACAACAACTTCAGTTCATCCACCTTATTTGCAAGACTCCTTGCATTAAAATAAATGCCTTCCAGCCCTGCCATATTCTCTTTTGCCTTCACATATTTGCTTTGCTTTCCCAGCTGACTTGTTTTTCCCTCTGTATTTGGCTGTAAATCACCCCCTACTATAGCTCCACTCTGTACCCCATCCCCCTGCCAAGTTAGTTTAAACCCGCCCCAGCAGTGCTAGCAAACCTCCCCGCAAGGATAATGGTGCCCTTCTGGTTCAGGTGTAAACCGTCCGACTTGTACAAGTCCCACCTTTCCCAGAAGCAGACCCAGTGATCCAGGAAACTAAAGCCCTCCCCCCTGCACCATCCCTTTAGCCACGCATTCATCTGTTCTATCTTCCTATTTCTATACTTACTAGCACGTGGCACCGGGAGTAATCCAGAGATTACAACCCTTGAGGTCCTGCTCTTTAATCCTTCACCTAGCTCCCTAAATTCTTGCTGCAGGACCTCATCCCTCTTTTTACCTATGTCGTTGGTACCAATGTGGACCACGACCACTGGCTGTTCACCCTCCCCCTCCAGAATGCCCTGCAGCCGCTCAGTGACATCCTTGACCCTGGCACCAGGGAGGCAACAAACCATCCTGGATTCACGTCTACGGCCACAGAAACGCCTATCTGTTCCCCTTACTATAGAATCCCCTACCACTATTGCTCTCCCACTCTTTTTCCCCCCTTCCTGGGCAGCAGGAGCACCGCCAGTGCCAGGAAGTTGGCTGCTGCTGCCTTCCCCTGGTGAGTCATCCCCCTCAACAGTATCCAAAGCGGTATACTTGTTTGAAAGGGGGATGTCCGCAGGGGTTCCCTGCACTACCTGCCTGCCTTTGTTGCTCCGCCTGATGGTCACCCCCTGTGCTGCCCTACCCTGAGGCGTGAACAACTCGCTAAACGTGCTATCCACGAGCCTCTCAGCATCGCGTATGCTCCAAAATTCATCCACCCGCAGCTCGAGCGCCACAATGCGGTCTACAAGTAGCTGCAGCTGGATGCATTTCCTGCACACATGGTCGCCAGGGACACTGGCAGCGTCCCTGATTTCCCACATAGAGCAAGAGGAGCAGAACACGGGTCTGAGCTCTCCTGCCATGACTTACTCCTTTAATTAATCTAAAAATTTATTCAATACCCCAGTTACAGGTATACTCTAGGGCGCTTTATTTACCAACTGTCCTCACCACAACAGAGCCCCTAGAAATTTAACACCACAGAATTCAAGCTTGTAATGAAAAGAGAGAAATACTCACCAACCAATCACTTACCTGCTCCCTGGTGACGTCACACCCTGATTACTTTTTACCTCTCTGCAACTACCGAGCTCGCAGACTGGAGTTTGGTAGGCCTCTCCTGGCCTCGCTGCCGCTTTTATACCTCGCCGCCGAGTCTCCCACAGGTCCCGCCTCTCCTGGCCTCGCTGCCGCCGAGTCTCCCGCAGGTCCCGCCTCTCCTGGCCTCGCTGCCGCCGAGTCTCCCGCAGGTCCCGCCTCTCCTGGCCTCGCTGCCGCCGAGTCTCCCGCAGGTCCCGCCTCTCCTGGCCTCGCTGCCGCCGAGTCTCCCGCAGGTCCCGCCTCTCCTGGCCTCGCTGCCGCCGAGTCTCCCGCAGGTCCCGCCTCTCCTGGCCTCGCTGCCGCCGAGTCTCCCGCAGGTCCCGCCTCTCCTGGCCTCGCTGCCGCCGAGTCTCCCGCAGGTCCCGCCTCTCCTGGCCTCGCTGCCGCCGAGTCTCCCGCAGGTCCCGCCTCTCCTGGCCTCGCTGCCGCCGAGTCTCCCGCAGGTCCCGCCTCTCCTGGCCTCGCTGCCGCCGAGTCTCCCGCAGGTCCCGCCTCTCCTGGCCTCGCTGCCGCCGAGTCTCCCACAGGTCCCGCCTCTCGCTGCCTGCCGCCGCTGCTCTGAGGTCTCTCCTGGCCTCGCTGCCGCCTTTTGTAGCTCGCCGCCGCCGAGTCTCCCACAGGTCCCGCCTCTCGCTGCCTGCCGCCACTGCTCTGAGGTCTCTCCTGGCCTCGCTGCCGCTTTTGTACCTCGCCGCCGAGTCTCCCACAGGTCCCGCCTCTCGCTGCCTGCCGCCACTGCTCTGAGGTCTCTCCTGGCCTCGCTGCCGCTTTTATACCTCGCCGCCGCCGAGTCTCCCGCAGGTCCCGCCTCTCTCGCTGCCTGCCGCCACTGCTCTGAGGTCTCTCCTGGCCTCGCTGCCGCCGAGTCTCCCACAGGTCCCGCCTCTCCTGGCCTCGCTGCCGCCTTTTGTACCTCGCCGCCGAGTCTCCCACAGGTCCCGCCTCTCGCTGCCTGACGCCGCTGCTCTGAGGCCTCTCCTGGCCTCGCTGCCGCCTTTTATACCTCGCCGCCGAGTCTCCCGCAGGTCCCGCCTCTCGTTGCCTGCCGCCGCTGCTCTGAGGTCTCTCCTGGCCTCGCTGCCGCCTTTTATACCTCGCCGCCGAGTCTCCCGCAGGTCCCGCCTCTCGTTGCCTGCCGCCGCTGCTCTGAGGTCTCTCCTGGCCTCGCTGCCGCTTTTATACCTCGCCGCCGAGTCTCCCACAGGTCCCGCCTCTCGCTGCCTGCCGCCACTGCTCGGAGGTCTCTCCTGGCCTCGCTGCCGCCGAGTCTCCCACAGGTCCCGCCTCTCCTGGCCTCGCTGCCGCCTTTTGTACCTCGCCGCCGAGTCTCCCACAGGTCCCGCCTCTCGTTGCCTGCCGCCGCTGCTCTGAGGTCTCTCCTGGCCTCGCTGCCGCTTTTATACCTCGCCGCCGAGTCTCCCACAGGTCCCGCCTCTCTCGCTGCCTGCCGCCACTGCTCTGAGGTCTCTCCTGGCCTCGCTGCCGCCGAGTCTCCCACAGGTCCCGCCTCTCCTGGCCTCGCTGCCGCCTTTTGTACCTCGCCGCCGAGTCTCCCACAGGTCCCGCCTCTCGCTGCCTGCCGCTGCTGCTCTGAGGTCTCTCCTGGCCTCGCTGCCGCTTTTATACCTCGCCGCCGAGTCTCCCACAGGTCCCGCCTCTCGCTGCCTGCCGCCACTGCTCTGAGGTCTCTCCTGGCCTCGCTGCCGCCGAGTCTCCCACAGGTCCCGCCTCTCCTGGCCTCGCTGCCGCCTTTTGTACCTCGCCGCCGAGTCTCCCACAGGTCGCGCCTCTCGTTGCCTGCCGCCGCTGCTCGGAGGTGTCTCCTGGCCTCGCTGCCGCCTTTTGTAGCTCGCCGCCGAGTCTCCCACAGGTCCCGCCTCTCGCTGCCTGCCGCCACTGCTCTGAGGTCTCTCCTGGCCTCGCTGCCGCCGAGTCTCCCACAGGTCCCGCCTCTCCTGGCCTCGCTGCCGCCTTTTGTACCTCGCCGCCGAGTCTCCCACAGGTCCCGCCTCTCGTTGCCTGCCGCCGCTGCTCTGAGGTCTCTCCTGGCCTCGCTGCCGCCTTTTATACCTCGCCGCCGAGTCTCCCGCAGGTCCCGCCTCTCGTTGCCTGCCGCTGCTGCTCTGAGGCCTCTCCTGGCCTCGCTGCCGCCTTTTATACCTCGCCGCCGAGTCTCCCGCAGGTCCCGCCTCTCGTTGCCTGCCGCCGCTGCTCTGAGGCCTCTCCTGGCCTCGCTGCCGCTTTTGTACCTCGCCGCCGAGTCTCCCACAGGTCCCGCCTCTCGCTGCATGTCGCCGCTGCTCTGAGGTCTCTCCGGGCCTCGCTGCCGCTTTTATACCTCGCCGCCGCCGAGTCTCCCGCTGGTCCCGCCTCTCCTGGCCTCGCTGCCGCCGAGTCTCCCACAGGTCCCGCCTCTCTCGCTGCCTGCCGCCACTGCTCTGAGGTCTCTCCTGGCCTCGCTGCCGCCGAGTCTCCCACAGGTCCCGCCTCTCCTGGCCTCGCTGCCGCCTTTTGTACCTCGCCGCCGAGTCTCCCACAGGTCCCGCCTCTCGTTGCCTGCCGCCGCTGCTCTGAGGTCTCTCCTGGCCTCGCTGCCGCCTTTTATACCTCGCCGCCGAGTCTCCCGCAGGTCCCGCCTCTCGTTGCCTGCCGCCGCTGCTCTGAGGTCTCTCCTGGCCTCGCTGCCGCCTTTTATACCTCGCCGCCGAGTCTCCCACAGGTCCCGCCTCTCGCTGCCTGCCGCCGCTGCTCTGAGGCCTCTCCTGGCCTCGCTGCCGCTTTTGTACCTCGCCGCCGAGTCTCCCACAGGTCCCGCCTCTCGCTGCATGCCGCCGCTGCTCTGAGGTCTCTCCTGGCCTCGCTGCCGCTTTTGTACCTCGCCGCCGAGTCTCCCACAGGTCCCGCCTCTCGCTGCCTGCCGCCGCTGCTCTGAGGTCTCTCCTGGCCTCGCTGCCGCTTTTGTACCTCGCCGCCGAGTCTCCCACAGGTCCCGCCTCTCGCTGCCTGCCGCCGCTGCTCTGAGGTCTCTCCTGGCCTCGCTGCCGCTTTTGTACCTCGCCGCCGAGTCTCCCACAGGTCCCGCCTCTCGCTGCATGCCGCCGCTGCTCTGAGGCCTCTCCTGGCCTCGCTGCCGCCGAGTCTCCCACAGGTCCCGCCTCTTGCTGCCTGCCGCCGCTGCTCTGAGGCCTCTCCTGGCCTCGCTGCCGCTTTTATTGCCGCCGCCGAGTCTCCCACAGGTCCCGCCTCTCGCTGCCTGCCGCCGCTGCTGTCTATTCACAGTCTGTCCCTCTCTCAGTGCACACAATACCCCAGATAACCTGCACAATTCATGAAACAATAGCAATCTACCTCCTGTCTATTCAGTGTGTCACTCTCTCAGTGCACACAATACCCCCAGATAACCTGCACAATACATGAAACAATAGCAATCTACCTCCTGTCTATTCACAGTCTATCCCTTTCTCAGTGCACACAATACCCCAGATAACCTGCACAACTCATGAAACAATAGCAATCTACCTCCTGTCTATTCACAGTCTGTCCCTCTCTCAGTGCACACAATACCCCAGATAACCTGCACAATTCATGATACAATAGCAATCTACCTCCTGTCTATTCAGTCTATCCCTCTCTGTGCACACAATACCCCAGATAACCTGCTCAATTCATGAAACAATAGCAATCTACCTCCTGTCTATTCACAGTCTGTCCCTCTCAGTGCACACAATACCCCAGATAACCTGCACAATTCATGAAATAGCAATCTACCTCCTGTCTATTGCCAGTCTGTCCCTCTCTGTGCACACAATACCCCAGATAACCTGCACAATACATGAAACAATAGCAATCTACCCCGTCTATTCACAGTCTGTCCCGCTTTCAGTGCACACAATACCCCAGATAACCTGCACAACACATGAAACAATAGCTATCTACCTCCTGTCTATTCACAGTCTGTCCCTCTCAGTGCACACAATACCCCAGATAACCTGCACAATTCATGAAACAATAGCAATCTACCTCCTGTCTATTCACAGTCTGTCCCTCTCAGTGCACACAATACCCCAGATAACCTGCACAACACATGAAACAATAGCTATCTATCTCCTGTCTATTCACAGTCTGTCCCTCTCTCAGTGCACACAATACCCCAGATAACCTGCACAATTCATGAAACAATAGCAATCTACCTCCTGTCTATTCAGTCTGTCCCTCTCTCAGTGCACACAATACCCCAGATAACCTGCACAATTCATGAAACAATAGCAATCTACCTCCTGTCTATTCTCAGTCTGTCCCTCAGTGCACACAATACCCCAGATAACCTGCACAATTCATGAAACAATAGCAATCTACCTCCTGTCTATTCACAGTCTGTCCCTCAGTGCACACAATACCCCAGATAACCTGCACAATTCATGAAACAATAGCAATCTACCTCCTGTCTATTCACAGTCTGTCCCTCTCTCAGTGCACACAATACCCCAGATAACCTGCACAATACATGAAACAATAGCAGTCTACCTCCTGTCTATTCAGCCTGTCCCTCTCTCAGTGCACACAATACCCCAGATAACCTGCACAATTCATGAAACAATCGCAATCTACCTCCTGTCTATTCACAGTCTGTCCCTCTCTCAGTGCACACAATACCCCAGATAACCTGCACAATTCATGAAACAATAGCAATCTACCTCCTGTCTATTCACAGTCTGTCCCTCAGTGCACACAATACCCCAGATAACCTGCACAATTCATGAAACAATAGCAATCTACCTCTTGTCTATTCACAGTCTGTCCCTCTCAGTGCAAACAATACCCCCAGATAACCTGCACAATACATGAAACAATAGCAATCTACCTCCTGTCTATTCACAGTCTGTCCCTCTCAGTGCACACAATACCCCTGATAACCTGCACAATACATGAAACAATAGCAATCTACCTCCTGTCTATTCACAGTCTGTCCCTCTCAGTGCACACAATACTCCAGATAACCTGCACAATACATGAAACAATAGCAATCTACCTCCTGTCTATTCACAGTCTATCCCTCTCTCAGTGCACACAATACCCCAGATAACCTGCACAATTCATGAAACAATAGCAATCTACCTCCTGTCTATTCACAGTCTGTCCCTCTCTCAGTGCACACAATACCCCAGATAATCTGCACAATTCATGAAACAATAGCAATCTACCTCCTGTCTATTCACAGTCTATCCCTCTCTCAGTGCGCACAATACCCCAGATAACCTGCACAATTCATGAAACAATAGCAATCTACCTCCTGTCTATTCACAGTCTGTCCCTCTCTCAGTGCACACAATACCCCAGATAACCTGCACAATTCATGAAACAATAGCAATCTACCTCCTGTCTATTCACAGTCTATCCCTCTCTCAGTGCGCACAATACCCCAGATAACCTGCACAATTCATGAAACAATAGCAATCTACCTCCTGTCTATTCACAGTCTGTCCCTCTCAGTGCACACAATACACTGGATAAGCTGCCCAAACCCTGAGACATTCTCAGTGAACCTTTTGTTGAGGGAGGGAAAGGATAAGGGTGCTAATTCCTGCACTCAGCGTCCTGGCAGCTGAAGCACATTCGCCAATGATGGAACGATGTAAACCTGGTATGTGCAAGGGGCGTGAATTGGAGGAGCACAGTTAGCTCGGAGGATTGTGTGGCTGCAGGAGGTTACAGAGATAACGAGGGGGCTGGGACATGGAGCAATTCGAAAATAAGAATGAGAATGTTTATGTCCAGATGTTGCCTGACCGGGAGCCAATTTAGCCCATGGGTAATGGGTAAACAGGATTGATGCGAATTCGGATACGGGCAGCAGAGTGTTAAATGAGCTTGTTTATGGAGGGTATAAGGTGGGAGGTCAGCCAGGAGACCATTGGAATAGTCGAGTCCGGAAGTAACGAGGAGTACGGATGAGGGTTACAGCAGCAGCTGAGCTGAGGAATGGGTGGAGACTGAGGATATGGCAGAGGTGGAAGTATGCAAACTTTGTGATGGGGAGGATATGGGGTCGGAAGCTCAGTTAATGGTTAAATAGAACGCCGAGTGGAACATCTGACCATTCACAGTCTGTCTCACTCCCAATTCACACAATGCCCCAGATAACCTGCCCAAGGTCTGATACAGTAACAGTGGGGCACTTGACCATTCACAGTCTGTCCCACTCCCAATTCACACAATGCCCCAGATGTCCTGCCCAAGGTCTGATACAGTAACAGTGGGACACTTGACCATTCACAATCTGTCCCACTCCCAATTCACACAATGCCCCAGATAACCTGCCCAAGGTCTGATACAGTAACAGTGGGACACTTGACCATTCACAGTCTGTCCCACTCCCAATTCACACAATGCCCCAGATAACCTGCCCAAGGTCTGATACAGTAACAGTGGGACACTTGACCAATCACAGTCTGTCCCACTCCCAATTCACACAGTGCCCCAGATAACCTGCCCAAGGTCTGATACAGTAAGAGTAGAACATCCGTCCATTCACAGTCTGTCCCACTCCCATTTCACACAATATCCCAGACAACCGCACAGTCCTTGTGGAGACGAAGTCCCGTCTTCATGTTGAGGATACCCTCCACCATGTTGTGTGACACTACCACCGTGCTAAATGGGACACATTTCGAACAGATCTGGCAACTGAAAACTGGGCATCCATGAGGTGCTGTGGGCCATCAGCAGCAGCAGAATTGTATTCAACCACAATCTAACCTCATGGCCCGGCATATCCCTCACTCTACCATTACCATCAAGCCGGGAGATCAACCCTGGTTTAACGAAGAGTGCAGGAGAGCATGCCGTGAACAGCACCAGGCATACCGAAATATGAGGTGTCAACCTGGTGAGGCTACAACACAGGACTACTTGCATGCCAAACAACGGAAGCAACATGCGATAGACAGAGCTAAGCGATCTCACAACCATCGGATTAAATCAAAGCTCTGCAGTCCTGCCACATCCCTTGTTGTTTGTGATCTACATAAATGATTTGGATGAGAATGTGAAAGGTATGATCAGTAAGTTCGCAGATGACACGAAAATTGGTGGGGTGGTAAATTGCGAGGAGGAAAGCCTCAGGCTACAGGACGATATAAACGGGTTGGTCAGATGGGCGGAAAAGTGGCAAATGGAATTTAACCCTGAAAAGTGCGAGGTGATGCATTTTGGACGGACAAATAAGGCAAGGGAATACACAATGAGTGGTAGGACCCTAGGAAGTACAGAGGGTCAGAGGGACCTTGGTGTATATGTACATAGATACATAGATACATAGAGATAGGAACAGGAGTAGGCCATTCGGCCCTTCGAGCCTGCTCCGCCATTCAATGAGATCATGGCTGATCTTCGTCTGAGATCATAGCTGATCTTACCAGTTCAGTACCCCGTCCCCGCCTTTTCTCCGTAACCCTTAATCCCCTTAGCCTTCAGAAATATATCCAATTCTCTCTTGAAAATATTTATTGAATTAGCCTTCACAGCCCTCTGTGGCAGGGAATTCCACAGGCTCACCACTCTTTGAGTGAAGAAATTCTTCCTCATCTCTGTTTTAAATGATTTGCCCGCTATTTTTAGACTGTGGCCCCTGGTTCTGTGCTCCCCGGCCATTGGAAACATTCTCTCTGAATTCAGCCTGTCCAGGCCTGCCATAATTTTATATGTTTCGATGAGATCCCCTCTCAATCTTCTAAACTCCAGTGAGTACAAGCCCAAACTATTTAATCTCTCTTCGTAGGTCATTCCCGCCATTCCAGGTATCAGCCTGGTGAATCGCCGTTGCACTCTTTCCATGGCAAGAACATCCTTCCGCAGATGGGGCG
This sequence comes from Somniosus microcephalus, assembly GCF_052327205.1. Taxonomy (NCBI): domain Eukaryota; kingdom Metazoa; phylum Chordata; class Chondrichthyes; order Squaliformes; family Somniosidae; genus Somniosus; species Somniosus microcephalus. The sequence continues at coordinate 28,622 of NW_028226019.1, forward strand.
ACCAAAACTGTACACAATACTCCAGATGCGGTCTCACCAGCACCTTGTACAGCTGTAGTAAGGTATCCCTATTCCTATACTCGAACCCCCTTGATATGAAGGCCAACATACCATTTGCCTTCTTAATCGCCTGTTGCACCTGCATGCTCTCCTTCAGTGACTGGTGCACAAGAACACCCAGGTCCCTCTGCACTTCCCCATCTCCCAATCTATTGCCATTTAGATAATAATCTACCCTCCTGTTTTTACCCCCAAAGTGGATAACCTCGCATTTATCCACATTATAGTGCATCTGCCACGTATCCGCCCATTCCCCCAACCTGTCCAAATCACACTGTAGCCTCCTGACATCCTCATCAGAGCCCACCCCTCCTCCTAGTTTAGTGTCGTCAGCGAATTTGGAAATATTGCATCCAATTCCCTGATCCAGATCATTTATATATATTGTGAACAGCTGGGGTCCCAGGACAGATCCTTGCGGCACCCCGCTGGTCACTGCCTGCCACTCCGAAAACGAGCCGTTTATTCCAACTCTCTGTTTTCTATCCGCCAGCCAGTTCTCTATCCACGTTAATACTTTGCCCCCAATCCCATGAGCCTTAATTTTGCATGATAATCTTTTGTGTGGAACCTTATCGAAGGCTTTCTGGAAGTCAAGGTACACCACATCCACTGGCTCTCCCCCATCTATTCTACCAGTTACCTCCTCAAAAAATTCCAGCAGATTAGTCAAACACGATTTACCCTTTGTAAATCCATGTTGACTCTGTCCGATCCTTTCCCCATTTGTCAAGTGCTCCGCTATTTTATCCTTAATAATGGACTCTAGCATTTTGCCCACAACCGATGTAAGGCTTACTGGTCTATAATTCCCTGCTTTCTCTCTACCCCCCTTTTTAAATATTGGGGTAACATTAGCTACCCTCCAATCCACGGGTACTGTTCCCGAGTCAATGGAGTTCCGGAAGATGATCCTTAGAGCATCTGCTATCTCCAGGGCAACCTCCTTAAGTACCCTAGGATGTAGTTTATCAGGCCCTGGGGATTTGTCGGCCTTCAGTCCCCTCAACTTACCCAACACCATACCCCTAGAGATACTAATTTCTGTCAGCTCCTCCCTCTCATTAGTCCCTATGTTTGCCGATATTCCTGGGAGGTTATTTGTGTCCTCCTTTGTGAATACAGAACCAAAGTATGAGTTTAATTGGTCTGCCATTTCCTTATTCTCCATTATATATTCTCCCGAATCAGACTGCAAGGGACCGACTTGGGATTTTACCAGTCTTTTCCTCCTGATATACCGATAAAAGCTTTTGCAGTCTGTCTTTATGTTTGCTGCAAGTTTACTTTCGTATTCTATTTTCCCCTTCCTGATTAATCCCTTTGTCCTCTTTTGCTGTATCCTGTACTGCCCCCAATCTTCCGGTCTGGTGATAGACCCCTGAAGGCAGCGGAACAGGTAGATAAGGTGGTTAAAAAGGCATATGGGATACTTGCCTTCATTAGCCGAGGCGTAGAATATAAGAGCAGGGAGGTTATGATGGAGCTGTACAAAATGCTGGTGAGGCCACAGCTGGAGTAGTGTGTGCAGTTCTGGTCGCCTCACTATAGGAAGGATGTGATTGCTTTGGAGAGGGTGCAGAGAAGATTCACCAGGATGTTACCTGGGATGGAGCGCCTCAGCTATGAAGAAAGACTAAACAGGCTGGGGTTGTTTTCCTTGGAGCAAAGAAGGCTGAGGGGGGACCTGATTGAGGTGTACAAAATGATGAGGGGCATAGATAGGGTAGACAAAGAGGAACTTTTCCCCTTAGTAGGGGGGTCAATAACAAGGGGGCATAGATTCAGGGTAAGGGGCAGGAGATTTAGAGGGGATTTGAGGAGGAACTTTTTCACCCAGAGGGTGGTTGGAATGTGGAACTCAATGCCTAAAAGGGTGGTAGAGGCAGGAACCCTCACAACATTCAAGAAGCATTTGGATGAGCACTTGAAATGCCATTGCATACAAGGCTATGGACCAAATGCTGGAAAATGGGATTAGACTGGACAGGGATGGATGGGCGGCGCAGACACGATGGGCCGAAGGGCCTCTTTCTGTGCTGTAAAACTCTATGACTCTATCCAGTCGTGAGTGGTGGTGGACAATTAAACAGTTAACAGGAGGAGGCTCCAAAAATATCGCCATCCTCAATGATGGTGGAGCCCAGCATGTGAGTGCAAAAGACAAGGCTGAAGCATTTGCAACTATCTTCAGCCAGAAGTGCCGAGTGGATGATCCATCTCGGCCTCCTCCTGAGGTCCCCAGCATCACAGATGCCAGTCTTCAGCCCATTCAATTCACTCCACGTGATGTCAAGAAACGGCTGAAGACACTGGATACTGCAAAGGCTATGGGCCCTGACAACATTCCGGCAATAGTACTGAAGACTTGTGCTCCAGAACTAGCTGCGCCCCTAGCCAAGCTGTTCCAGTACAGCTACAACACTGGCATCTACCCGGCAATGTGGAAAATTGCCCAAGTATGTCCTGTCTACAAAAAGCAGGACAAATCCGACCCGGCCAATTACCGCCCCATCAGTCTACTCTCAATCATCAGCAAAGTGATGGAAGGTGTCGTCGACAGTGCTATCAAGCGGCACTTACTCAGCAATAACTTGCTAACTGACGCCCAGTTTGGGTTCCGCCAGGGCCACTCAGCTCCTGACCTCATTACAGCCTTGGTCCAAACATGGACAAAAGAGCTGAACTCAAGAGGTGAGGTGAGAGTGACTTCCCTTGACATCAAGGTAGCATTTGATCGAGTGTGGTATCAAGGAGCCCTAGCAAAACTGAAGTCAATGGGAATCAAGGGGAAAACTCTCCATTGGTTGGAATCATACCTAGCACAAAGGAAGTTGGCTGTGGTTGTTGGAGGTCATTCATCTCAATCACATGACATCACTGCAGGAGTTCCTCAGGGCAGTGTCCTAGGCCCAACCATCTTCAGCTGTTTCATCAATGACCTTCCCTCCATCATAAGGTCAGAAGTGGGGATGTTCGCTGATGATTGCACACTGTCCAGCACCATTCGAGACTCGTCAGATACTGACGCAGTCCGTGTCCATATGCAGCAAGACCTGGACAACATTCAGACTTGGGCTGACAACTGGCAAGTAACATTCGCACCACACAAGTGCCAGGCAATGACCATCTCCAACAAGCGAGACTCTAACCATCTCCCCTTGACATTCAATGGCATTACCATTGCTGAATCCCCCACTATCAACATCCTGGGGGTTACCATTGATCAGAAACTGAACTGGACCAGCCATATAAATACTGTGGCTACAAGAGCAGGCCAGAGGCTGGGAATTCTGCGGTGAGTGTCTCACCTCCTGACTCCCCAAAGCCTTTCCACCATCTACAAGGCACAAGTCAGGAGTGTGATGGAATACTCTCCACTTGCCTGGATGAGTGCAGCTCCAACAACACTCAAGAAGCTCGACACCATCCAGGATAAAGCAGCCCGCTTGATTGGCACTCCATCCACCACCTTCCAACATTCACTCCCTCCACCACCGGCGCACTGTGGCTGCAGTGTGTACCATCTACAAGATGCACTGCAGCAACTCGCCAAAGCTCCTTCAACAGCACCTTCCAAACCCGCGACCTCTACCACTTAGAAGGACAAGGGCAGCAGACGCATGGGAACATCACCACCTACAAGTTCCCCTCCAAGCCACACACCATCCTGACTTGGACCTGTATCGCCGTTCCTTCACTGTCGCTGGGCCAAAATCCTGGAATTCCCTTCCTAACAGCATTGTGGGTGTACCTGCACCGTATGGACTGCAGCGGTTCAAGAAGGCGGCTCACCACCATCTTCTCAAGGGCAATTAGGGATGGGCACTAAATGCAGGCCTGGCCAGCCAGCGACGCCCACATCCCATCAATGAATTTAAAAATTTAAAAACCTGCCCAAGGTCTGATACAATAACAGTGGGACACTTGACCATTCACAGTGTGTCCCACTCCCAATTCACACAATGCCCCAGATAACCTGCCCAAGGTCTGATACAGTAACAGTGGGACACTTGACCATTCACAATCTGTCCCACTCCCAATTCACACAATGCCCCAGATAACCTGCCCAAGGTCTGATACAGTAACAGTGGGACACTTGACCATTCACAGTCTGTCCCACTCCCAATTCACACAATGCCCCAGATAACCTGCCCAAGGTCTGATACAGTAACAGTGGGACACTTGACCATTCACAGTCTGTCCCAGTCCCAATTCACACAATGCCGCAGATAACCTGCCCAAGGTCTGATACAGTAACAGTGGGGCACTTGACCATTCACAGTGTGTCCCACTCCCAATTCACACAATGCCCCAGATAACCTGCCCAAGGTCTGATACAGTAACAGTGGGACACTTGACCATTCACAGTGTGTCCCACTCCCAATTCACACAATGCCCCAGATAACCTGCCCAAGGTCTGATACAGTAACAGTGGGACACTTGACCATTCACAGTCTGTCCCACTCCCAATTCACACAATGCCCCAGATAACCTGCCCAAGGTCTGATACAATAACAGTGGGGACACTTGACCATTCACAGTGTGTCCCACTCCCAATTCACACAATGCCCCAGATAACCTGCCCAAGGTCTGATACAGTAACAGTGGGACACTTGACCATTCACAGTCTGTCCCACTCCCAATTCACACAATGCTCCAGATAACCTGCCCAATGTCTGATACAGTAACAGTGGGACACTTGACCATTCACAGTCTGTCCCACTCCCAATTCACACAATGCCCCAGATAACCTGCCCAAAGTCTCATACAGTAACAGTGGGACACTTGACCATTCACAGTCTGTCTCACTCCCAATTCACACAATGCCCCAGATAACCTGCCCAAGGTCTGATACAGTAACAGTGGGACACTTGACCATTCACAGTGTGTCCCACTCCCAATTCACACAATGCCCCAGATAACCTGCCCAAGGTCTGATACAGTAACAGTGGGACACTTGACCATTCACAGTCTGTCCCAGTCCCAATTCACACAATGCCCCAGATAACCTGCCCAATGTCTGATACAGTAACAGTGGGACACTTGACCATTCACAGTCTGTCCCACTCCCAATTCACACAATGCCCCAGATAACCTGCCCAAGGTCTGATACAGTAACAGTGGGACACTTGACCATTCACAGTCTGTCCCACTCCCAATTCACACAATGCCCCAGATAACCTGCCCAAGGTCTGATACAATAACAGTGGGACACTTGACCATTCACAGTGTGTCCCACTCCCAATTCACACAATGCTCCAGATAACCTGCCCAATGTCTGATACAGTAACAGTGGGACACTTGACCATTCACAGTCTGTCCCACTCCCAATTCACACAATGCCCCAGATAACCTGCCCAAGGTCTCATACAGTAACAGTGGGACACTTGACCATTCACAGTCTGTCCCACTCCCAATTCACACAATGCCCCAGATAACCTGCCCAAGGTCTGATACAGTAACAGTGGGACACTTGACCATTCACAGTGTGTCCCACTCCCAATTCACACAATGCCCCAGATAACCTGCCCAAGGTCTGATACAGTAACAGTGGGACACTTGACCATTCACAGTCTGTCCCAGTCCCAATTCACACAATGCCCCAGATAACCTGCCCAATGTCTGATACAGTAACAGTGGGACACTTGACCATTCACAGTCTGTCCCACTCCCAATTCACACAATGCCCCAGATAACCTGCCCAAGGTCTGATACAGTAACAGGGGGACACTTGACCATTCACAGTCTGTCCCACTCCCAATTCACACAATGCCCCAGATAACCTGCCCAAGGTCTGATACAGTAACAGTGGGACACTTGACCATTCACAGTGTGTCCCACTCCCAATTCACACAATGCCCCAGATAACCTGCCCAAGGTCTGATACAGTAACAGTGGGACACTTGACCATTCACAGTCTGTCCCACTCCCAATTCACACAATGCCCCAGATAACCTGCCCAAGGTCTCATACAGTAACAGTGGGACACTTGACCATTCACAGTCTGTCCCACTCCCAATTCACACAATGCCCCAGATAACCTGCCCAAGGTCTGATACAGCAACAGTGGGACACTTGACCATTCACAGTCTGTCCCACTCCCAATTCACACAATGCCCCAGATAACCTGCCCAAGGTCTGATACAGTAACAGTGGGACACTTGACCATTCACAGTCTGTCCCACTCCCAATTCACACAATGCACCAGATAACCTGCCCAAGGTCTGATACAGTAACAATGGGACACTTGACCATTCACAGCCTGTCCCACTCCCAATTCACACAATGCCGCAGATAACCTGCCCATGGTCTGATACAGTAACAGTGGGACATCCGTCCATTCACAGTCTGTCCCAGTCCCAATTCACACAATGCCCCAGATAACCTGCCCATGGTCTGATACAGTAACAGTGGGACATCCGTCCATTCACAGTCTGTCCCAGTCCCAATTCACACAATGCCCCAGATAACCTGCCCAAGGTCTGATACATAAGCACTGGTACATTTGACCATTCGCACTCTGTCCATATCCCACTGATATCCTCTGCCCTATTTCCCAGTAAATATTAGAATCACGTGAGGATTTGAAGCAGTTCTCAGCTACTAACTGAGTTTTAATTTCTACACACATCTCTATCGAAATTGCCAGTTTAATCTTGCGTTATTTTACTGAATAGTGAAATGGCATTGAGAAGTTGTTTTTATGTCAGTGCAAATACTGAGAACCACTTTCTGTCTGTTCTAATTGAAGATGTTCAGCAGAAACACAAGGAAACACTCCGGGAACAAACTGAAACACTGAGACTGAACACTATCCTAATAAAGGAGAAGGTTAAGATTTTCCAGCTGGTTGATCGATACGCTGAGCTAACGGTCATTTCTACTGTTCGAGATCGGACACTTGTAGAACATGAACTGCTGGTAAGAGGCCGAGACCATGAAGAGTGGAGAAAACAACATCTCCGGGGAGAGCTGGAAAAAATCCGAACTGATCAATTGTTCCACAGCTGTTTTTCTCAGAGAGGGGGTTTGTTTCAGAAAATCATGGATATCTTCTGGCGATCCAAATCTGGGAGTTCAGGAGCAGTGAGTGAAGTACGGGGGAGTTCAGGAGCAGTGAGCGGAGTCCCGGGGATTGGAAAAACAACAATGGTACAAAAGATTGTTCATGACTGGGCCACTGGGAAAATATACCCAAACTTTCAATTTGTTTTCAGTTTTAAATTCCGGGATTTGAACGCTATTAATTGTAGAATAAACCTGAGGAATCTGATACTGGATCAGTATCCTTACTTTGGGAATATTCTTAGGGAGCTCTGGAAGAACCCAGAGGGATTGCTGTTTATATTCGATGGTTTGGATGAATTCAAGGACAGGATCGATTTTGCTGACAGTCGGAGAAATACAGAACCTCAGCACAGGTGCACAGATCCCGAATACCGATGTAGAGTGTCTGACATTGTGTACAGTTTAATACAGCACAAGCTGCTCCCAGGATGTTCAGTGCTAGTGACCAGCCGCCCCACTGCATTACATTTATTGGAAAAGGCTGAGATCAGTGTCTGGGCTGAAATCCTGGGATTTGTTGGTGAAGAACGGAAGGAATATTTCAACAAGTTTTTTGAAGATCAGACGGTGGCAGCAGCTGTTTTCAAACACGTGGAGGAGAACGAGATCCTGTACACAATGTGCTACAACCCTTCCTACTGCTTGATCCTCGGTCTGTCACTGGGCCCCTTCTTTACACAAAGAGACAGGAATCAGCGAGTTCCCAAGACCATCACCCAACTATATTCCTACTATATTTACAACATTCTGAAAAACCATGGCCGAGAGATTGAAAGCCCCCGTGATGTGTTACTGAAGCTTGGTGAGATGGCCTTCACAGGAGTCTCCGAGAAGAAGATTGTGTTTGGAAATGGAGATTTGGTCAAGTACAATCTACAACCTTCCCAGTTCCTGTCTGGGTTCATGATGGAACTTTTGGAGAGAGATGAATCTGTCCAGAGCGTGGTGTACACATTCCCACACCTCACCATCCAAGAGTTTGTAGCCGCACTCGCACAATTCCTGACTCCAAATCCTGGGGACATCCTGAAACTCCTCCGAGAAGCCCACAGCAAGGAAGATGGGCGATTTGAGATATTTCTCCGTTTTGTTGCTGGTCTCTCCTCCCCACAGGCAGCTCGGCCCCTGGAGGAGTTTCTGGGTCCATTTCTTCATCAAACCACCTGCCGAGTGATTGACTGGGTGAAGGAGAAGATTGAAGGACAGATTGGGAACACATGGAGTGAAACTGATAAAAGGAACCTCCTGAACACATTCCACTACCTGTTTGAGTCTCAGAATAAAGGACTGGCTCGGGCCACAGTGGGATCTGTGGAAACACTTACATTTCATGAATTGACATTGACCCCGATTGACTGTGCGGTCCTGTTTCACATCATTGGACTCTGTGATACAATAAAAAGCCTCGATCTAGGAGGCTGCTCCATTCAGTGTGAAGGACTCCAGCGGCTGGGACCCGTACTGCACAAATGCCGGGTGTTGAGGTAACTGTTTATTTGTCTCTAACTGTTGGGTGAATTGTAGAACAGTCACGGATTGTGTTGTTGCTCCATTCAGTGTGAAGGACTCCAGCGGCTGGGACCCGTACTGCACAAATGCCGGGTGTTGAGGTAACTGTTTATTTGTCTCTAACTGTTGGGTGAATTGTAGAACAGTCACGGATTGTGTTGTTGCTCCGTAATGTAGGGAAACAAACAGTTCAGTTAAACCAGGGAGAAGTGGATTCAACACAAATATGACCAATAATAATATGATCGGTCAGTAATTCCCTCAGGACTGGAGAATCTAAAATGGATCCTTGTGAACAAGTAGGGATTTTACAGTCTTTATCGGATCAGCAGATACAGGTCACTGAGAGTCTGATAATTACAATAAGTCACATTTAATAAGACTGGATAGCGGAAGATAAACATAAAATAGAATCTGGCAGTAAAGATAAAATTAATTTAAAATATTTTCCACATCCACCATTTCAACTAGAAACAGGAGAGAAACCCGAGTTTAAATCACTAACAGCTCGATATTTACTCCAATACCGTGCAGGGTGTGTCCTGTCGAGGGGGTAGTTTCCTGGATTGGGAATATTGGGGAATCGGGAATTCTTTCAGCTGTAAATGTTTACAATTATTCACAGTCCTGAACATTGAGTAAAGATTGATATTCAGGATCTTAAACCTGCCGGTGAAAAGGTTCCAATCTAGCCGGAGTACAGACACACACCGGCCAGCGGTGGGGCCTCGCACACAGCGGGCGGCTCCTGGGTAAACCGGGGGCAGTGAACCCGAGAATACCCCATAATCCACCCCCTGTGTGTGAGGCCCCGCTCGGGGAGGGAACTTCAAAAATTCCCCAAAAACTGCCGGGCCAGTTACCCCGAAATAAATGTAGAGCCAGTTTAATGGGAATAAAGTGAGAGATTCCCCTCCCCTATAAACTAGGAGCACAGGGACATTTAAAACTTGTAACGGGACAGAATAAACTCTCTTGCTGCTATTGACAAACATTCACTATAAGCCCTCTGACTCCCACAGCTACCTGGAATACACTTCCTCCCACCTCGCTTCCTGTAAGGACGCTGGCCCATTCTCCCAGTTTTTCTGATGATGCCACGTTCCATCCAGTGCTTCCGACATGTCTTCCTTTTCCCTCAACCGAGGATTCCCCTCTACCGTGGTTGACGCGGCTCTTGACCGTGTCTGTTCTGTTTCCCACACTTCTGCTCTCACCCCTTCCCCTCCCTCCCAGAACCACGATAGGTTCCCCTTGTCTTCACCTTTCACCCCACCAGCCTCCACATTTAATCTCTCCTGTCTTCCACCCTATCACAGACCTTCCCTTTTGTTCTGTCCTCCGCTCCCCCGGCCTTTCCCGGCCCCGACACTTGCTTAAACATCTGTTACATCTGTAACTTGTTCCAGTTCTGACGAGGGGTCCTTGTCCTGAAACATTAACTCTGTTTCTCTCTCTATAGATGCTGCCTGACCTGCTGGGTATTTCCAGCATTTCCTGTTTTTATTTCAGAATTAATTCTCCTTGTTATATAAAATCCTGGGGGGCGGATTTTACAGCAGCAGTGAGCGTTTCACAATATAACTCACCCCGAGATGATATACAGATTAATATAATGTACAGAGTATAAAGCACAGGGAATCACCGCTTTATCATTTAATTCTGAAAAAATCGACCGATTCCCATAAAATCCGGGATTTAAGGAGCAGCAGAACTGAGACAAGTTTCTCCAAACATGACGAGGCCGGTCACTGAGCTCCAGGAGGGTAATTCTGATCATCAGGGAATGAGACCGGACTGAGGGACATTTAAAGGCTCCACACAGACAGCACTTTATTTAATAAATACATTAACGGACAGTCCCTGAATATATGGGCAGTTGGACAGAGTGAGATACATTCCCAGTGAGGGGGGAATTTCGCAGGGGTCAGCGGGCGCGATCAGTGGCGGGTCGGGTGGGAAAATGGATTTTTCCTCAGCGGGTCGGGACCCCGCTGTCAACCCGCCACCACGTGCCTTTCCCAAATGTCGGGTCTGTCAGAGCAGAGCAGACCCGACACGTAGCGGCGGGGGAGGCAATTCAGGTCATTATAACCTTGTTAACAGAGGATTACAGTAACAACTATTTTCAGCTCGCCTTCAGAGTTTACATAGAAGATAGAAGCAGGAGTCGGCCAATCGGCCCCTCGAGCCTGCTCCGCCATTCAATGCGATCATGGCTGATCATCCAAATTCAGTACCCTGTCCCTGCCTTCTCCCCATACCCCTTGATCCCTTTAGCCTTAAGAAATATATCCAACTCCTTCTTGAATATATTTAATGAATTGGCCTCTGCTGCCTTCTGTGGTAGAGAATTCCACAGGTTCACCACTCTCTGGGTGAAGAAATTCCTCCTCATTTCTGTCCTAAAAGGTCTACCCCTTATCCTTAGACTGTGACCCCTGGTTCTGGACTCCCCCGCCATCGGGAACATCCTTCCTGCATCTAGTCTGTCTAGTCCTGTTAGAATTTTATAAATTTCAATGAGATCCCCTCTCATTCTTCTAAACTCCAGCGAGTACAAGCCCAATCGACCCAATTTCTCTTCATACGTCATTCCTGCCATCCCAGGTATCAGTCTGGTGAATCTTCGCTGAACTCCTTCCATGGCAAGAATATCCTTCCTCAGATGAGGTGACCAAAACTGCACACAGTACTCAAGATGTGGTCTCACCAAGGCCCTGTACAACTGCAGCAAGACATCCTTGTTCCTGTACTCAAACCCTCTCACTATGAAGGCCAACATACCATTTGCCTTCTTAACCGCCTGCTGTACCTGCATGCTTACCTTCAGCGACTGGTGCACAAGGACACCCAGGTCTCATTGCACTTCCCCTTCTCCCAATCTATTGCCATTCAGATAATAATCTGCCTTCCTGTTTTTGACACCAAAGTGGATAACCTCACATTCATCCACATTGGGCAGAAGCATGGCAGATGCAATACAATCACCCAACCTGTCCAAATCATCCTGTATTTTCTCGGCATCCTCCTCACAACACACACGCCCACCCAGCTTTGTGTCATCTGCAAATTTGGAGATATTACATCTAGTTCCCTTGTCTAGATCATTAATATATATTGTGAATAGCTGGGGTCCAAGGACCGATCCCTGCGGTACCCCACTAGTCACTGCCTGCCTCTCAGAAAAAGACCCGTTTATTCCAACTCTTTTTGCTTTCTATCTGCCAACCAGTTCTCTATCCAAGTCAATACCTTGCCCCCAATCCCATGTGCCTTAACTTTACACGCTAATCTCTCATGTGGGACCTTATCGAAAGCTTTCTGAAAGTCCAAATACACCACATCCACTGGTTCTCCCTTATCTATTTTACTAGTTACATCCTCAAAAAATTCCAGTAGATTATTCAAGCACGATTTACCTTTTGTAAATCCATGTTGACTTTGTCCGATCCTGTCACTGTTTTCCAAGTGCTCTGCTATTACATCTTTTATAATGGACTCTAGCATTTTCCTCACTACCGATGTCAGGCTTACCGATGTAATTCCCTGTTTTCTCTCTACCACCTTTTTTGAACAGTGGGGTAACATTAGCTACCCTCCAATCCATGGGTACTGTTCCAGATTCCATCAAATGTTGGCAGATGATCAGCAATGCATCTACTATTTCTAGGGCCACTTCCTTAAGTACCCTAGGATGTAGATTATCAGGCCCTGGGGATTTATCGGCCTTCAATCCCATCAATTTCCCTAACACCATTTCCCGACAAATACTGATTTCTTTCAGTTCCTCCCTTTCATCAGACCCTATGTTCCTGTGGTCCACGCTGCTCGGGGATCACGTCAGGTAACCAGGGCGGGATTTGAAAGGCCATGGAATCATTTCATTACTTGACAGCTGGAAATGTGCTCTAAAAGCTCCCATCTCACAGTTGTTCACTTTCCAAGCTCAGAAGCTGTTGCTTACTGCATTTGGAAGACAGATTGAGCTTTATGCAGGTTGCAAGTGTTTGGAGCAAACTCTCTATCCAGTGTCACCTCATTGGAACAACCTCTCTCACCGTTAACAGATAGCTTCTGATATCTCAAGTTCACCTGCCATCTATTACACCAGCATGGGTCTGGTTTATACTGTCTCACCTTGGGCCTCAGAGTCTCACCACGATCAGCCCCAACACCAGCAGCACCAGGCACACCAGCAGCACCAACAACAACACCAACCTTCTCCACAAGTCCTGATGCTGCACCGCACAGAGGGCATCAACACCCGGCCACATTGCTGACCGGGTCACCAGAGATGGCCTCACCATGGCCAGAATTTCTTCACTTGGCACTGCATGCCCTGGATGACACATGATGCGCCAGGTGAACACCAGCCCACACCAACAACACAAAGCATCCCTGCAATGCCCAAACCACTCCTGTCACACTCATCAACATTGCGAGGAGTTCCGTTATGTCTCACCATTCACTGCAACTCACTAAGCCACTTCCAAACATGTACACAAATCTGTCGAAGAACGGAAAGTGTTGAAAATAAAGATTTCAATGTTTGACACCACATTAACAGAAACTTCACATGAACATTGGCTAAAACACACAATTGCCTATCCTTGTGTGTTGTTAGTTGGTATGATTGGACTAGGGTGAGTGTGAGGGGTGGCTCGTGAGATGGGGATGTGATAATATAGAGAGAGATGGGTGGAGGTGCAGGGTAAGTTGGTGAGAGTAAGGATGTTCAGGAGTAGGGTGGGGAAGGCAGAGTGATGGGGATGTGATAATATAGAGAGAGATGGGTGGAGGTGCAGGGTAAGTTGGTGAGAGTAAGGATGTTCAGGAGTAGGGTGGGGAAGGCAGAGTGATGGGGATGTGATAATATAGAGAGAGATGGGTGGAGGTGCAGGGTAAGTTGGTGAGAGTAAGGATGTTCAGGAGTAGGGTGGGGAAGGCAGAGTGATGGGGATGTGATAATATAGAGAGAGATGGGTGGAGGTGCAGGGTAAGTTGGTGAGAGTAAGGATGTTCAGGAGTAGGGTGGGGAAGGCAGAGTGATGGGGATGTGATAATATAGAGAGAGATGGGTGGAGGTGCAGGGTAAGTTGGTGAGAGTAAGGATGTTCAGGAGTAGGGTGGGGAAGGCAGAGTGATGGGGATGTGATAATATAGAGAGAGATGGGTGGAGGTGCAGGGTAAGTTGGTGAGAGTAAGGATGTTCAGGAGTAGGGTGAGGAAGGCAGAGTGATGGGGATGTGATAATATAGAGAGAGATGGGTGGAGGTGCAGGGTAAGTTGGTGAGAGTAAGGATGTTCAGGAGTAGGGTGGGGAAGGCAGAGTGATGGGGATGTGATAATATAGAGAGAGATGGGTGGAGGTGCAGGGTTAGTTGGTGAGAGTAAGGATGTTCAGGAGTAGGGTGGGGAAGGCAGAGTGATGGGGTTGTGATAATATAGAGAGAGATGGGTGGAGGTGCAGGGTAAGTTGGTGAGAGTAAGGATGTTCAGGAGTAGAGTGGGGAAGGCAGAGTGATGGGGATGTGATAATATAGAGAGAGATGGGTGGAGGTGCAGGGTAAGTTGGTGAGAGTAAGGATGTTCAGGAGTAGGGTGGGGAAGGCAGAGTGATGGGGAAGTGATAATATAGAGAGAAATGGGTGGAGGTGCAGGGTTAGTTGGTGAGAGTAAGGATGTTCAGGAGTAGGGTGGGGAAGGCAGAGTGATGGGGTTGTGATAATATAGAGAGAGATGGGTGGAGGTGCAGGGTAAGTTGGTGAGAGTAAGGATGTTCAGGAGTAGGGTGGGGAAGGCAGAGTGATGGGGATGTGATAATATAGAGAGAGATGGGTGGAGGTGCAGGGTAAGTTGGTGAGAGTAAGGATGTTCAGGAGTAGGGTGGGGAAGGCAGAGTGATGGGGATGTGATAATATAGAGAGAGATGGGTGGAGGTGCAGGGTAAGTTGGTGAGAGTAAGGATGTTCAGGAGTAGGGTGGGGAAGGCAGAGTGATGGGGATGTGATAATATAGTGAGAGATGGGTGGAGGTGCAGGGTAAGTTGGTGAGAGTAAGGATGTTCAGGAGTAGGGCGGGGAAGGCAGAGTGATGGCGATGTGATAATATAGAGAGAGATGGGTGGAGGTGCAGGGTAAGTTGGTGAGAGTAAGGATGTTCAGGAGTAGGGTGGGGAAGGCAGAGTGATGGGGCTCTGATAATATAGAGAGAGATGGGTGGAGGTGCAGGGTAAGTTGGTGAGAGTAAGGATGTTCAGGAGTAGGGTGGGGAAGGCAGAGTGATGGGGATGTGATAATATAGAGAGAGATGGGTAGAGGTGCAGGGTAAGTTGGTGAGAGTAAGGATGTTCAGGAGTAGCATGGGGAAGGCAGAGTGATGGGGATGTGATAATATAGAGAGAGATGGGTGGAGGTGCAGGGTAAGTTGGTGAGAGTAAGGATGTTCAGGAGTAGGGTGGGGAAGGCAGAGTGATGGGGATGTGATAATATAGAGAGAGATGGGTGGAGGTGCAGGGTAAGTTGGTGAGAGTGAGGATGTTCAGGAGTAGGGTGGGGAAGGCAGAGTGATGGGGATGTGATAATATAGAGAGAGATGGGTGGAGGTGCAGGGTACGTTGCTGAGAGTAAGGATGTTCAGGAGTAGGGTGGGGAAGGCAGAGTGATGGGGATGTGATAATATAGAGAGAGATGGGTGGAGGTACAGGGTAAGGTGGTGAGAGTAAGGATGTTCAGGAGTAGGGTGAGGAAGGCAGAGTGATGGGGATGTGATAATATAGAGAGAGATGGGTGGAGGTGCAGGGTAAGTTGGTGAGAGTAAGGATGTTCAGGAGTAGGGTGGGGAAGGCAGAGTGATGGGGATGTGATAATATAGAGAGAGATGGGTGGAGGTGCAGGGTAAGTTGGTGAGAGTAAGGATGTTCAGGAGTAGGGTGGGGAAGGCAGAGTGATGGGGATGTGATAATATAGAGAGAGATGGGTGGAGGTGCAGGGTAAGTTGGTGAGAGTAAGGATGTTCAGGAGTAGCGTGGGGAAGGCAGAGTGATGGGGATGTGATAATATAGAGAGAGATGGGTGGAGGTGCAGGGTAAGTTGGTGAGAGTAAGGATGTTCAGGAGTAGGGTGGGGAAGGCAGAGTGATGGGGATGTGATAATATAGAGAGAGATGGGAGGAGGTGCAGGGTAAGTTGGTGAGAGTAAGGATGTTCAGGAGTTGGGTGGGGAAGGCAGAGTGATGGGGATGTGATAATATAGAGAGAGATGGGTGGAGGTGCAGGGTAAGTTGGTGAGAGTAAGGATGTTCAGGAGTAGGGTGGGGAAGGCAGAGTGATGGGGATGTGATAATATAGAGAGAGATGGGTGGAGGTGCAGGGTAAGTTGGTGAGAGTAAGGATGTTCAGGAGTAGGGTGGGGAAGGCAGAGTGACGGGGATGTGATAATATAGAGAGAGATGGGTGGAGGTGCAGGGTAAGTTGGTGAGAGTAAGGATGTTCAGGAGTAGGGTGGGGAAGGCAGAGTGATGGGGATGTGATAATATAGAGAGAGATGGGTGGAGGTGCAGGGTAAGTTGGTGAGAGTAAGGATGTTCAGGAGTAGGGTGGGGAAGGCAGAGTGATGGGGATGTGATAATAGAGAGAGAGATGGGTGGAGGTGCAGGGTAAGTTGGTGAGAGTAAGGAGGTTCAGGAGTAGGGTGGGGAAGGCAGAGTGATGGGGATGTGATAATAGAGAGAGAGATGGGTGGAGGTGCAGGGTAAGTTGGTGAGAGTAAGGATGTTCAGGAGTAGATTGGGGAAGGCAGAGTGATGGGGATGTGATAATAGAGAGAGAGATGGGTGGAGGTGCAGGGTAAGTTGGTGAGAGTAAGGATGTTCAGGACTAGGGTGGGGAAGGCAGAGTGATGGGGATGTGATAATATAGAGAGAGATGGGTGGAGGTGCAGGGTAAGTTGGTGAGAGTAAGGATGTTCAGGAGTAGGGTGGGGAAGGCAGAGTGATGGGGATGTGATAATATAGAGAGAGATGGGTGGAGGTGCAGGGTACGTTGGTGAGAGTAAGGATGTTCAGGAGTAGGGTGGGGAAGGCAGAGTGATGGGGATGTGATAATATAGAGAGAGATGGGTGGAGGTGCAGGGTAAGCTGGTGAGAGTAAGGATGTTCAGGAGTAGGGTGGGGAAGGCAGAGTGATGGGGATGTGATAATATAGAGAGAGATGGGTGGAGGTGCAGGGTAAGTTGGTGAGAGTAAGGATGTTCAGGAGTAGGGTGGGGAAGGCAGAGTGATGGGGATGTGATAATATAGAGAGAGATGGGTGGAGGTGCAGGGTAAGTTGGTGAGAGTAAGGATGTTCATGAGTAGGGTGGGGAAGGCAGAGTGATGGGGATGTGATAATATAGAGAGAGATGGGTGGAGGTGCAGGGTAAGTTGGTGAGAGTAAGGATGTTCAGGAATAGGGTGGGGAAGGCAGAGTGATGGGGATGTGATAATATAGAGAGAGATGGGTGGAGGTGCAGGGTAAGTTGGTGAGAGTAAGGATGTTCAGGAGTAGGGTGGGGAAGGCAGAGTGATGGGGATGTGATAATATAGAGAGAGATGGGTGGAGGTGCAGGGTAAGTTGGTGAGAGTAAGGATGTTCAGGAGTAGGGTGGGGAAGGCAGAGTGATGGGGATGTGATAATATGGAGAGAGATGGGGGGAGGTGCGGGGTAAGTTGGTGAGAGTAAGGATGTTCAGGAGTAGGGTGGAGAAGGCAGAGTGATGGGGATGTGATAATATAGAGAGAGATGGGTGGAGGTGCAGGGTAAGTTGGTGAGAGTAAGGATGTTCAGGAGTAGGGTGGGGAAGGCAGAGTGATGGGGATGTGATAATATAGAGAGAGATGGGTGGAGGTGCAGGGTAAGTTGGTGAGAGTAAGGATGTTCAGGAGTAGGGTGGGGAAGGCAGAGTGATGGGGATGTGATAATATAGAGAGAGATGGGTGGAGGTGCAGGGTAAGTTGGTGAGAGTAAGGATGTTCAGGAGTAGGGTGCGGAAGGCAGAGTGATGGGGATGTGATAATATATAGAGAGATGGGTGGAGGTGCAGGGTAAGTTGGTGAGAGTAAGGATGTTCAGGAGTAGGGTGGGGAAGGCAGAGTGATGGGGATGTGATAATATAGAGAGAGATGGGTGGAGGTGCAGGGTAAGTTGGTGAGAGTAAGGATGTTCAGGAGTAGGGTGGGGAAGGCAGAGTGATGGGGATGTGATAATAGAGAGAGAGATGGGTGGAGGTGCAGGGTAAGTTGGTGAGAGTAAGGATGTTCAGGAGTAGGGTGGGGAAGGCAGAGTGATGGGGATGTGATAATATAGAGAGTGATGGGTGGAGGTGCAGGGTAAGTTGGTGAGAGTAAGGATGTTCAGGAGTAGGGTGGGGAAGGCAGAGTGATGGGGATGTGATAATATAGAGAGAGATGGGTGGAGGTGCAGGGTAAGTTGGTGAGAGTAAGGATGTTCAGGAGTAGGGTGGGGAAGGCAGAGTGATGAGGATGTGATAATATAGAGAGAGATGGGTGGAGGTGCAGGGTAAGTTGGTGAGAGTAAGGATGTTCAGGAGAAGGGTGGGGAAGGCAGAGTGATGGGGATGTGATAATATAGAGAGAGATGGGTGGAGGTGCAGGGTAAGTTGGTGAGAGTAAGGATGTTCAGGAGTAGGGTGGGGAAGGCAGAGTGATGGGGATGTGATAATATAGAGAGAGATGGGTGGAGGTACAGGGTAAGTTGGTGAGAGTAAGGATGTTCAGGAGTAGGGTGGGGAAGGCAGAGTGATGGGGATGTGATAATATAGAGAGAGATGGGTGGAGGTGCAAGGTAAGTTGGTGAGAGTAAGGATGTTCAGGAGTAGGGTGGGGAAGGCAGAGTGATGGGGATGTGATGAGAGGCACAGCCGGATGAGGTTAAGTGAGGCTTTGCAGTAACGTTTTGTGATCTACTGAGATCATTGAAAGGTTTGTGTCACTGCAGGCTGGTCCTCCCGATGACATCCCTTCTTGAGCCCCACGGTGCAATGTGCACCCAGGCTGTGTTGGTCTCTTCCGCTCCTTGGAAGAGACGAGAACCTCCCTGCGGGCTGTGGCTCCCTCCATAATCATCTAGAGGGAGTTCTGGGAGAGCCTGGGTGCAGCCGAGCTCCTCTGTGCTGATGTCAGTGTTTGTAGAACCTCAATACTGTAGAACACAGAGCACAATGGGCAAAGTCAATGTGTGTCATCAAACCCGCTTCCCCCAATTCCCCAGAGTGAGGCCGCGACCCCCGACCCCGGACACACCCGACCCGCCCCCGACCCTCCACCGACCTCAACCGACCCTCCCCCGACCCTCCGCCGGCCCCACCGCCGGCCCCACCCGATCCTCCGCCGACCCCAGCCCCGCCCGACCCTCCGGCGACCTGACCCGGCCCCGCCCGACCCTCCGCCGGCCCAACCCCGGCCCTGCCCGACCCTCCGCCCGACCCTGCCCCGGGCCCCGCCCGACCCTCTGCCGACCCTCCGCCAGCCCCGCCCGACCCTGCCCCGGCCCCGCCCGACCCTCCGCTGACCCCGGCCCTGCCCGACCCTCCGCCGGCCCGACCCTCCGCCCGACCCTGCCCCGGGCCCCGCCCAACCCTCTGCCGACCCTCCGCCGGCCCCGCCTGACCCTGCCCCAGCCCGGCCCCGCCCGACCCTCTGCCGGCCCCGGCCCGACCCTGCCCCCGCCCGACCCCGGCCCCGCCCGACCCTCTGCCGACCCTGGACCCACCTGACCCTCTGCCGGCCCCGAAACTCCCAACCCTCCCCCGACCCCGGCCGCACCCAACACCAACCCCACCCTGACCCCCGCCCGACCCTCCACCGGCCCCCGCCCGACCCTCCCCCGACCCAGGCCCCCGCCCGACCCTCCCCCGACCCAGGCCCCCGCCCGACCCTCCACCAGCCCCAGCCCCGCCGACCGTTGCCGACGGGGAAAAGCGGGTTATTAATTTCCTGAAGTACTTTCAGTGATTGCTGTAATATCCCAGAGAGAAAAGTATATCAGATCCGGACTTTGATTCAGTTTGTTTCTCTCTCTCTGTTTGTTTTTAGTCTGAATGGCAATAAACTGGGAGATTCAGGAGTGAAACTACTGTCTGTGGCTCTGAGGAACCCGGACTGTAAAATACAGAGACTGGGGTAAGTACCAGACTCTGTGAGATTGTGTTTATAATAACTGGATGTCTGACACTGAACATTATTATTAGTATCAGTAATAGTGTTATTAATAAACTCTGGGGATTTACTCTGATTCCTGTTATTTCTCTCTCTGATCCCCAGGCTGGGTGATGTCGGTCTCACAGATTCTTGTGCCGAGGATCTCGCCTCCGCTCTCAGTACAAACCGCTCACTGACGGATCTGGACCTGGGTTATAATGAACTGGGAGATTCAGGAGTGAAACTATTGTCTGTGGCTCTGAGGAACCCGGACTGTAAAATACAGACACTGCGGTAAGTACCAGACTGTGTGAGATTGTGTTTATAATAACTGGATGTCTGACACTGAACATTATTATTAGTATCAGTAATAGTGTTATTAATAAACTCTGGGGATTTACTCTGATTCCTGTTATTTCTCTCTCTGATCCCCAGGCTATGGTCTGTCGGTCTCACAGATTCTTGTGTCGAGGATCTCGCCTCCGCTCTCAGTACAAACCGCTCACTGAGGGATCTGGACCTGAGTCATAATAAACTGGGAGATTCAGGAGTGAAACTACTGTCTGTGGCTCTGAGGAACCCGGACTGTAAAATACAGAGACTGGAGTAAGTACCAGACTGTGTGAGATTGTGTTTATAATAACTGGATGTCTGACACTGAACATTATTATTAGTATCAGTAATAGTGTTATTAATAAACTCTGGGGATTGACTCTGATTCCTGTTATTTCTCTCTCTGATCCCCAGGCTGGGTGGTGTCGGTCTCACAGATTCTTGTGTCGAGGATCTCGCCTCCGCTCTCAGTACAAACCGCTCACTGACGGATCTGAGCCTGAGTTATAATAAACTGGGAGATTCAGGAGTGAAACTACTGTCTGTGGCTCTGAGGAACCCGGACTGTAAAATACAGAGACTGGGGTAAGTACCAGACTGTGTGAGATTGTGTTTATAATAACTGGATGTCTGACACTGAACATTATTATTAGTATCAGTAATAGTGTTATTAATAAACTCTGGGGATTTACTCTGATTCCTGTTATTTCTCTCTCTGATCCCCAGGCTGGTCGCTAACGGTCTCACAGATTCTTGTGCCGAGGATCTCGCCTCCGCTCTCAGTACAAACCGCTCACTGACGGATCTGAACCTGGGAGGAAACTCCTTCACAGACCGATCTGTCCCCGCTCTCCGCCGCCTCATACTGACCTGCAGGAGTCTGGAGCGGATCGAGTGAGTGTTTGTGTTAATGTTTAATGTAATAAATTAAATATCAATGGGATTCAGTCACTTTTCTGGGTAATATTTGTCTGTAATTATTATTGAAATATTACCCCCAGTCTCGCGGTTATTTACACTGTTGTTCAATCTGTTTATTTCCTGTTTAATCTTTAATCTGCTTCAGGCTGAGGGGGAATCAGTTCAGTTCATCCGGAAAAAAACAGCTGGAGTTACTGCGGGGAACAAGACGCGGACTGAGTGTGGAAGTGTGAACAGTCCAAGTGATGACCTCACTGCTCCCATTGTGTGACCATTCCAAGTGATGACCTCACTGCTCCCATTGTGTGAACAGTCCAAGTGATGACCTCACTGCTCCCATTGTGTGACCATTCCAAGTGATGACCTCACTGTTCCCATTGTGTGACCATTCCAAGTGATGACGTCACTGCTCCCATTGTGTGACCATTCCAAGTGATGACCTCACTGCTCCCATTGTGTGACCATTCCAAGTGATGACCTCGCTGCTCCCATTGTGTGACCATTCCAAGTGATGACCTCACTGCTCCCATTGTGTGACCATTCCAAGTGATGACCTCACTGCTCCCATTGTGTGACCATTCCAAGTGATGACCTCGCTGCTCCCATTGTGTGACCATTCCAAGTGATGTCACTGCTCCCATTGTGTGACCATTCCAAGTGATGACCTCACTGCTCCCATTGTATGACCATTCCAAGTGATGACCTCGCTGCTCCCATTGTGTGACCAGTCCAAGTGATGACCTCACTGCTCCCATTGTGTGACCATTCCAAGTGATGATGTCACTGCTCCCATTGTGTGACCATTCCAAGTGATGACCTCACTGCTCCCATTGTGTGACCATTCCAAGTGATGACCCCACTGCTCCCATTGTGTGACCATTCCAAGTGATGACCTCACTGCTCCCATTGTGTGAACATTGCAAGTGATGACCTCACTTGGAATGGTCACACAATGGGAGCAGTGGGGTCATCACTTGGAATGGTCACACAATCAGGAGGAAAAGACTGGTAAAATCCCAAGTCGGTCCCTTGCAGTCCGATTCGGGAGAATATATAATGGAGAATAAGGAAATGGCAGACCAATTAAACTCATACTTTGGTTCTGTATTCACAAAGGAGGACACAAATAACCTCCCAGGAATATCGGCAAACATAGGGACTAATGAGAGGGAGGAGCTGACAGAAATTAGTATCTCTAGGGATATGGTGTTGGGTAAGTTGAGGGGACTGAAGGCCGACAAATCCCCGGGGCCTGATAAACTACATCCTAGGGTACTTAAGGAGGTGGCCCTGGAGATAGCAGATGCTCTAAGGATCATCTTCCGGAACTCCATTGACTCGGGAACAGTACCCGTGGATTGGAGGGTAGCTAATGTTACCCCAATATTTAAAAAGGGGGGTAGAGAGAAAGCAGGGAATTATAGACCAGTAAGCCTTACATCGGTTGTGGGCAAAATGCTAGAGTCCATTATTAAGGATAAAATAGCGGAGCACTTGACAAATGGGGAAAGGATCGGACAGAGTCAACATGGATTTACAAAGGGTAAATCGTGTTTGACTAATCTGCTGGAATTTTTTGAGGAGGTAACTGGTAGAATAGATGGGGGAGAGCCAGTGGATGTGGTGTACCTTGACTTCCAGAAAGCCTTCGATAAGGTTCCACACAAAAGATTATCATGCAAAATTAAGGCTCATGGGATTGGGGGCAAAGTATTAACGTGGATAGAGAACTGGCTGGCGGATAGAAAACAGAGAGTTGGAATAAACGGCTCATTTTCGGAGTGGCAGGCAGTGACCAGCGGGGTGCCGCAAGGATCTGTCCTGGGACCCCAGCTGTTCACAATATATATAAATGATCTGGATCAGGGAATTGGATGCAATATTTCCAAATTCGCTGACGACACTAAACTAGGAGGAGGGGTGGGCTCTGATGAGGATGTCAGGAGGCTACAGTGCGATTTGGACAGGTTGGGGGAATGGGCGGATACGTGGCAGATGCACTATAATGTGGATAAATGCGAGGTTATCCACTTTGGGGGTAAAAACAGGAGGGTAGATTATTATCTAAATGGCAATAGATTGGGAGATGGGGAAGTGCAGAGGGACCTGGGTGTTCTTGTGCACCAGTCACTGAAGGAGAGCATGCAGGTGCAACAGGCGATTAAGAAGGAAAATGGTATGTTGGCCTTCATATCAAGGGGGTTCGAGTATAGGAATAGGGATACCTTACTACAGCTGTACAAGGTGCTGGTGAGACCGCATCTGGAGTATTGTGTACAGTTTTGGTCGCCCCATCTGCGGAAGGATGTTCTTGCCATGGAAAGAGTGCAACGGCGATTCACCAGGCTGATACCTGGAATGGCGGGAATGACCTACGAAGAGAGATTAAATAGTTTGGGCTTGTACTCACTGGAGTTTAGAAGATTGAGAGGGGATCTCATCGAAACATATAAAATTATGGCAGGCCTGGACAGGCTGAATTCAGAGAGAATGTTTCCAATGGCCGGGGAGGACAGAACCAGGGGCCACAGTCTAAAAATAGCGGGCAAATCATTTAAAACAGAGATGAGGAAGAATTTCTTCACTCAAAGAGTGGTGAGCCTGTGGAATTCCCTGCCACAGAGGGCTGTGAAGGCTAATTCAATAAATATTTTCAAGAGAGAATTGGATATATTTCTGAAGGCTAAGGGGATTAAGGGTTACGGAGAAAAGGCGGGGACGGGGTACTGAACTGGTAAGATCAGCTATGATCTCAGACTAAGATCAGCCATGATCTCATTGAATGGCGGAGCAGGCTCGAAGGGCCGAATGGCCTACTCCTGTTCCTATCTCTATGTATCTATGTATCTATGCTCTCATTGTGTGACCATTCCAAGTGATGACCTCACTGCTCCCATTGTCTGAACATTCCAAGTGATGACCTCACTGCTCCCATTGTGTGACCATTCCAAGTGATGACCTCACTGCTCCCATTGTGTGAACAGTCCAAGTGATGACCTCACTGCTCCCATTGTGTGACCATTCCAAGTGATGACCTCCCTGCTCCCATTGTGTGAACAGTTCAAGTGATGACCTCACTGCTCCCATTGTGTGAACAGTCCAAGTGATGACCTCACTGCTCCCATTGTGTGACCATTCCAAGTGATGACCTCACTGCTCCCATTGTGTGAACAGTCCAAGTGATGACCTCACTGCTCCCATTGTGTGACCATTCCAAGTGATGACCTCACTGCTCTCATTGTGTGAACAGTCCAAGTGATGACCTCACTGCTCCCATTGTGTGAACAGTCCAAGTGATGACCTCACTGCTCCCATTGTGTGACCATTCCAAGTGATGACCTCACTGCTCCCATTGTGTGACCATTCCAAGTGATGACCTCACTGCTCCCATTGTGTGACCATTCCAAGTGATGACCTCACTGCTCCCATTGTGTGACCATTCCAAGTGATGACCTCACTGCTCCCATTGTGTGACCATTCCAAGTGATGACCTCACTGCTCCCATTGTGTGACCATTCCAAGTGATGACCTCACTGCTCCCATTGTGTGACCAGTCCGAGTGATGTCACTGCTCCCATTGTGTGACCATTCCAAGTGATGACCTCACTGCTCCCATTGTGTGACCATTCCAAGTGATGACCTCACTGCTCCCATTGTGTGACCATTCCAAGTGATGACCTCACTGCTCCCATTGTGTGACCAGTCCAAGTGATGACCTCACTGCTCCCATTGTGACCATTCCAAGTGATGACCTCACTGCTCCCATTGTGTGACCATTCCAACTGATGACGTCACTGCTCCCATTGTGTGACCATTCCAAGTGATGACCTCACTGCTCCCATTGTGTGACCATTCCAAGTGATGACCTCACTGCTCCCATTGTGTGACCATTCCAAGTGATGACCTCACTGCTCCCATTGTGTGAACAGTCCAAGTGATGACCTCACTGCTCCCATTGTGTGACCATTCCAAGTGATTGTGGTAAACCACTTTTATCGTTCACTATCGTTACACTATAGTTATCACTGTTATATCGTTACTCTATGGTTATCACTGTTCACACTGTTGTATCACTATACGAGGTCGCCTCTTGTCACGCTGATATACCTGGGCTGACCACTGCTGACTCCGCCCATGACTCCACCTACCTGCCCAGGTATAAAGGTAGTCGACTGGCTGGCATTCCTCCTTGTATCCGATCACCCACGAGGGTGGGCTCTGTTATTTAGCCAATAAAAACCTATAGTTACTTTCCTAACTCGTCGCTTTTCATTGGCTGAATTGATACTTATATCAATTTTATTGGATAAATTTTAAAATGTCGTTCCCTGAGCAGCAAAGCGAGCAGTCAAACGACCAGCCAGACGCCCAGCTACAACAGCCACAGCAGCCGTCAGACGCCGAGCTACAACAGCCACAGCAGCCGGCCTGGCTGCGAGCCCTCAGACCACCGTACCTGGATCTAAACCCACAGGCTGCAAACTCAGCCCTCGACTTCGAACACTGGCTGAGCTGTTTCGAGTCCTACCTGGGAGAATCCGGCGTGCCTCAGAGATCCAAGCTAAGAGTTCTGACCGCCCAAGTGAGCCCTAAAGTATTCGCACTCATCCGGGACCTTAAAACATACGAGGACACCATCAACCGGCTGAAACGACAGTACCTGAGCCTGGTAAATTCCATGTATGCCAGACACCTCCTAAGATCCCACCCGCAACAGCCAGGAGAGACCGTGGATGAATTTTTACAGGTGCTGCAAGCACTCGGCAGAGACTGTAACTTTAAAGCGGTAACGGCGGCAGAAAATACTGAAGACAATGTCCGCGATGCCTTCGTGAAAGGCCTGCGGTCCGACTACTCACGGCAAAGACTACTGGAAGCAAACGACCTCGACCTGGACAAAGCTGCAGCCCTCGCTCGCTCCCTAGAAGTGGCCCATCGGGACCTCGAGGCATACTCAAGGTACTGTAACCTGCGACCCTGGGACTCGGGACCGACCCCAATACCCCCCGCAGCACACCCCGCCCCCCCCCCCCCGGGACCTACCTCAGTGTCGGCGTCCCGGAGCCAATCGGGACCGCCACCCCCGGTACCGGCTGCGACCTCTGACCCCCGCGATCGGGCCGCCGGCTGCTTCTTCTGCGGCCAGGCGGAACACCCGAGGGCGCGCTGCCCAGCCAGGAACTCTACCTGCTCAAACTGCATGAAGAAAGGCCACTTCGCCAAGGCCTGCAGAGGTGGATCATCAGAGGCCAGCAGTGCCTCATGCGAGCTGTGGGGGCGGCCATCTTCCATCAAGGCCACAGAGGCCAGCATCCCCACACGTGAGTCATGGGGGCGGCCATCTTTGATCCAGGCAACCGACACCAGCAGTGCCTCGTGAGTTATGGGGGAAGCCATCTTCTCCGCCATTTTGTCCAACCTCATAGAGTCATAGAGTTTGACAGCACAGAAAGAGGCCCTTCGGCCCATCGTGTCTGCGCTGCCCATCCATCCCTGTCCAGTCTAATCCCATTTTCCAGCATTTGGTCCATAGCCTTGTATGCAATGGCATTTCAAGTGCTCATCCAAATGCTTCTTGAATGTTGTGAGGGTTCCTGCCTCCACCACCCTTTCAGGCATTGAGTTCCACATTCCAACCACCCTCTGGGTGAAAAAGTTCCTCCTCAAATCCCCTCTAAATCTCCTGCCCCTTACCCTGAATCTATGCCCCCTTGTTATTGACCCCCCTACTAAGGGGAAAAGTTCCTCTTTATCTACCCTATCTATGCCCCTCATTATTTTGTACAC
The DNA here is from genome assembly GCF_052327205.1 of Somniosus microcephalus. NCBI lineage: Eukaryota > Metazoa > Chordata > Chondrichthyes > Squaliformes > Somniosidae > Somniosus > Somniosus microcephalus. The sequence continues at coordinate 55,502 of NW_028226019.1, forward strand.
CTCAATCAGGTCCCCCCTCAGCCTTCTCTGCTCCAAGGAAAACAACTCCAGCCTGTCCAGCCTCTCTTCATAGCTGAGGCGCTCCATCCCAGGTAACATCCTGGTGAATCTTCTCTGCACCCTCTCCAAAGCAATCACATCCTTCCTATAGTGAGGCGACCAGAACTGCACACAGTACTCCAGCTGTGGCCTCACCAGCGTTTTGTACAGCTCCATCATAACCTCCCTGCTCTTATATTCTATGCCTCGGCTAATGAAGGCAAGTATCCCATATGCCTTTTTAACCACCTTATCTACCTGCTCCGCTGCCTTCAGGGATCTATGTACATGTACACCAAGGTCCCTCTGACCCTCTGTACTTCCTAGGGTCCTACCACTCATTGTGTATTCCCTTGCCTTATTTGTCCGTCCAAAATGCATCACCTCGCACTTTTCAGGGTTAAATTCCATTTGCCACTTCTCCGCCCATCTGACCAACCCGTTTATATCGTCCTGTAGCCGGAGGCTTTCCTCCTCGCAATTTACCACCCCACCAATTTTCGTGTCATCTGCGAACTTACTAATCATACCTTTTACATTTTCATCCAAATCATTTATGTAGATCACAAACAATAAGGGACCCAGCACCGATCCCTGAGGTACCCCACTGGACACAGGCTTCCAGTCACAAAAGCAACCTTCGACCATCACCCTCTGCCTCCTGCCACTCAGCCAGTTTAGGATCCAACGCGCCAAGGCACCCTGGATCCCATGGGCTCTTACCTTCTTGACCAGTCTCCTATGCGGGACTTTGTCAAAAGCTTTACTGAAGTCCATGTAAACCACATCCACAGCATTTCCCTCATCCACCCCACTAGTCACCCCCTCGAAAAATTCGATCAGATTTGTTAGACATGATTTACCCTTGATAAAGCCATGCTGACTGTCCCCGATTAATCCTTGCCTCTCCAAGTGGAGATTAATTTTGTCCCTCAGAATTTTTTCCAATAATTTCCCTACCACAGATGTTAGGCTCACTGGCCTGTAATTCCCTGGTTTATCCCTGCTACCCTTCTTGAATAATGGTACTACGTTAGCTGTTCTCCAGTCCTCTGGTACATCCCCTGTGGCCAGAGAGGTTCTGAAAATTTGTGTCAGAGCCCCTGCAATCTCCTCCCTTGCCTCCCACAGCAGCCTGGGATACATCTCGTCCGGGCCTGGGGATTTATCCACTTTCTGGCCCGCTAAAACCGCTAGCACCTCCTCCCTCTCGATGCTAATATGTTCAAGTATGTCACAGTCCCCTTGCCCGATTTCTATGTCTGCATCGTCTTTCTCCATAGTGAACACAGATGCAAAAAATTCATTTAAAACCCCGCCTACATCCTCTGGCTCTACACACAGATTGCCACTTTGGTCCCTAATGGGCCCTACCCTTTCCCTGGTTATCCTCTTGCCCTTAATATACTTATAAAACATCTTAGGATTTTCCTTTATTTTGCTCGCCAGTGTTATTTCATGGCCCCTCCTCGCCCTCCTAATTTCTTTTTTAAGTATGCCCCTGCACTTTTTATACTCCTCTAGGGCTTCTTCTGTCTTTAGTCTTTTGTAACTGCCAAAAGCCCCCCTTTTATTTCTAATGCATTTTTGTATATCCCTTGTCATCCAAGGTTCCCTTTGCTTGTTGGTCCCACCCTTGACCTTTACAGGAACATGTTGGCGTTGTACTCTCTCTATTTCCCTTCTGAAAGTCTCCCACTGTTTTGATGTGGATTTTCCTATAAGCAGCTGCTCCCAGTCCACTTTGGCCAGATCCTGCCTTATCATATTAAAATCGGCCTTCCCCCAATTTAGAACCCTTATTTCCGGGCCGTCTTTGTCTTTTTCCATGACCACCTTAAATCTCACCGAATTATGGTCACTGTCGCCAAAATGCTCTCCTACTGACACTTCCACCACTTGCCCGGCTACATTCCCCAGAATTAGGTCCAGTACCGCCCCCTCTCTTGTAGGACTTTCTACATGTTGGCTCAAAAAGCTCTCCTGGATGCACTTTAAGAATTCTGCACCCTCTAAGCCTTTCACACTCTGACTGTCCCAATTTATATTGGGGAAGTTGAAATCCCCCACTATTATTACCCTATTATTTTCGCACTTCTCGGAGATTTGCCTACATATCTGTTCCTCTATCTCCCCCTGACTGTTTGGGGGCCTATAGTACACTCCCAGCAAAGTGCTTGCCCCCTTTTTGTTTTTAAGTTCTACCCATATGGCCTCATTAGAGGAACCCGCTAATATATCATCCCTCCTTACAGCAGTAATTGACTCCTTAATTAATATTGCAACACCCCCTCCCCTTTTACACCCCCCTCTGTCTCGCCTGAAGATTCTATACCCCGGAATATTGAGCTGCCAGTCCTGACCCTCCCTCAACCATGTCTCCGTGATAGCAACAATATCGTACTCCCATGTGTTCAACAACAACTTCAGTTCATCCACCTTATTTGCAAGACTCCTTGCATTAAAATAAATGCCTTCCAGCCCTGCCATATTCTCTTTTGCCTTCACATATTTGCTCTGCCTTCCCAGCTGACTTGTTTTTCCCTCTGTATTTGGCTGTAAATCACCCCCTACTATAGCTCCACTCTGTACCCCAACCCCCTGCCAAGTTAGTTTAAACCCTCCCCAGCAGTGCTAGCAAACCTCCCCGCAAGGATATTGGTTCCCCCCTGGTTCAGGTGTAAACCGTCCGACTTGTACAAGTCCCACCTTTCCCAGAAGCAGACCCAGTGATCCAGGAAACTAAAGCCCTCCCCGCTGCACCATCCCTTTAGCCACGCATTCATCTGTTCTATCTTCCTATTCCTATACTTACTAGCACGTGGCACCGGGAGTAATCCAGAGATTACAACCTTTGAGGTCCTGCTCCTTAATCCTTCACCTAGCTCCCTAAATTCTTGCTGCAGGACCTCATCCCTCTTTTTACCTATGTCGTTGGTACCAATGTGGACCACGACCACTGGCTGTTCTCCCTCCCCCTCCAGAATGCCCTGCAGCCGCTCAGTGACATCCTTGACCCTGGCACCAGGGAGGCAACAAACCATCCTGGATTCACGTCTACGGCCACAGAAACGCCTATCTGTTCCCCTTACTATAGAATCCCCTACCACTATTGCTCTCCCACTCTTTTTCCCCCCTTCCTGGGCAGCAGGAGCACCCCCAGTGCCAGGAAGTTGGCCGCTGCTGCCTTTCCCTGGTGAGTCATCCCCCTCAACAGTATCCAAAGCGGTATACTTGTTTGAAAGGGGGATGTCCGCAGGGGTTCCCCGCACTACCTGCCTGCCTTTGTTGCTCCGCCTGATGGTCACCCCCTGTGCTGCCCTACCCTGAGGCGTGCACAACTCGCTAAACGTGTTATCCACGAGCCTTTCAGCATCGCGCATGCTCCAAAATTCATCCACCCGCAGCTCGAGCGCCGCAATGCGGTCTACAAGTAGCTGCAGCTGGATGCATTTCCCGCACACATGGTCATCAGGGACACTGGCAGCATCCCTGACTTCCCACATGGAGCAGGAGGAGCAGAGCACGGGTCTGAACTCTCCTGCCATGACGTACCCCTTTAATTACTTAAAAAATTTATTCAATACCCCAGTTACAGGTATGCTCTAGGGCGCTTTATTTACCAACTATCCCCACTACACCACAGAAATTTAACACCACAGAATTCAAGCTTGTATTGAAAAAAGAGAAATACTCACCAACCAATCACCTACCTGCTCCCTGGTGACGTCACACACTGATTACTTTTTACCTCTCTCCCCGCTGCTGAGTTGGTCGGGCCTCGCCTCTCTCCGGTTTTTATACCGGGCTCCGACTCACTGCTCCCGCTGGTCCCGACTGGTCTCGGGCCTCGCTGGTCGCCGGGTTTTCTCCCGAGCTGCTCCTCGCTGCTCCCGCTGGTCCCGACTGGTCTCGGGCCTCGCCTCTCTCCGGTTTTTATACCGGTCTCACCACATTGCTCCCGCTGGTCCCGACTGGTCTCGGGCCTCGCTGGTCGCCGGGTTTTCTCCCGAGCTCCTCCTCGCTGGTCCCGCTGGTCCCGACTGGTCTCGGGCCTCGCCTCTCTCCGGTTTTTATACCGGGCTCCGACTCACTGCTCCCGCTGGTCCCGACTGGTCTCGGGCCTCGCTGGTCGCCGGGTTTTCTCCCGAGCTGCTGCTCGCTGCTCCCGCTGGTCCCGACTGGTCTCGGGCCTCGCCTCTCTCCGGTTTTTATACCGGTCTCACCACACTGCTCCCGACTGGTCTCGGGCCTCGCTGGTCGCCGGGTTTTCTCCCGAGCTCCTCCTCGCTGCTCCCGCTGGTCCCGACTCGTGGGAGACGCCATTTTACCCACCACCCCCGACCGCCACCGTGCCTCTAGACCCGACTACCGCCTCAACCGCAGACTACAACAACACGCTCAGCTATACACTAGCCTCCGTCACACTGGACCAGGCCCGCCCGCATCACCTGTCCAAGTCGATGATGGACATCAAAGTAAACGGCCACGCCACGACCTGCCTGTTCGACAGCGGAAGCACGGAGAGCTTCATCCACCCAGACACGGTGAGCCACTACTCCCTCCCTGTCCTGCCAACGCGCAACCGGATCTCGATGGCATCGAGGTCACACGCCACAGACATCAGCGGCTACTGTGTTGTGACCCTGTCGGTTAAGGGTACGGAGTATAAAAATTTTAAACTCCTCGTCCTGCCCCAGCTATGCGCTGCCGTCCTACTAGGCCTAGACTTCCAATCCCACCTCCAAAGCGTTACGCTAGCATACGGCGGACCCCTCCCCCCACTCACAGTCGACAACCAGCAGATTTTAAACCGCCCACCGCGTAACACCTGCGGCCTATCCACCCTCAAGGTCCCGCCACCTTCCCTGTTCGCTAACCTCACCCCCGACTGCAAACCCGTCGCTACCAAGAGCAGGCGGTACAGCGCCGGGGACAGAGCTTTCATTAGCTCTGAGGTGCAGCGTCTCCTGAAGGAGGGCATCATCGAGGGGAGCACCAGCCCCTGGCGTGCCCAGGTCGTGGTCGTTAAGACCGGCAATAAAAACCGCCTGGGCATCGACTACAGCCAGACCATAAACAGGTACACCCAGCTGGACGCATACCCCCTTCCCCACATATCTGATATGGTCAATCAGATTGCGCAGTACCGGGTATTCTCCACCATCGACCTTAAGTCGGCCTATCACCAACTCCCTATCCGCCCTGAGGACCGCCAGTATACAGCCTTCGAGGCGAACGGCCGCCTCTACCACTTCCTTAGGGTTCCCTTCGGCGTCACCAACGGGGTTTCGGTCTTCCAAAGGGAGATGGACCGGATGGTTGACCAGAACGGGCTGCACGCCACGTTCCCCTATCTAGATAACGTCACCATCTGCGGCCGCGACCGGCAGGACCACGATGTTAATCTGGAGAGATTCCTCCGTACGGCCCAACCTCACCTACAATAAGGATAAATGTGTGTTTAACACCTCGCGCCTTGCCATCCTCGGCTGTGTAGTAGAGAACGGAGTCATCGGCCCCGACCCCGAAAGAATGTGCCCCCTCATGGAGCTACCCCTCCCCCACTGTCCAAAGGCACTGAAGAGAAACCTGGGGCTCTTCGCCTACTATGCCCAATGGGTGCCCAATTATGCGGACAAAGCCAGACCCCTCATGAAGTCTACATCCTTCCCCCTTACGGAGGAAGCGTGTGCAGCCTTCTCCCTCATTAAGGGAGACATTGCCAAGGCCACAATGCACGCAGTGGATGAGTCCATCCCCTTCCAAGTCGAGAGCGATGCATCCGACTTCGCCCTAGCCGCCACCCTTAACCAGGAGGGGAGACCGGTGGCCTTCTCAAGGACCCTACAGGGCCCTGAGATCCGACACTCGTCGGTCGAGAAGGAGGCCCAGGCGATTGTGGAGGCGGTACGACGCTGGAGGCACTACCTGGCAGGCAAACGATTTACCCTCCTCACCGACCAACGTTCGGTCGCTTTTATGTTTAATAACAAGCTGAGGGGCAAAATCAAGAATGACAAGATCTTGAGGTGGAAAATCGAGCTCTCCACCTATGATTATGATATCTTGTACCGGCCAGGTAAGCGGAACGAACCCCCCGATGCTCTGTCACGAATTACATGCGCCAGCGCGCAAAGTGATAGACTTCAGACCCTCCACAACGACCTCTGCCACCCCGGGGTCACCAGACTTTACCACTTCATTAAGGCCCGCAACCTGCCCTACTCCATCGAGGAGGTCAGGACCATGACCAGGAACTGCCAGACCTGTGCCGAGTGCAAACCGCACTTCTTTAGGCCGGACAGAGCAAGCCTGATCAAGGCCACCCGCCCCTTCGAGCGCCTGAGCATCGACTTTAAGGGGCCCCTCCCGTCCTCTGACCATAATGTGTACTTCCTCAACATTGTTGATGAGTACTCCCATTTCCCCTTTGCCTTCCCCTGCCCAGACATGACCAGTACCACGGTCATTAAATGCCTGAACGACCTCTTCGCCTTGTTCGGGTTCCCAAACTATATACATAGTGACCGGGGCTCCTCCTTCATGAGCGAGGAACTCCGTCAGTTCCTACTAGCGAGAGGTATTGCTGCAAGCAGGACCACCAGCTACAACCCCCGAAGGAACGGCCAGGTGGAAAGAGAGAACGCGACGGTATGGAAGGCCGTCCTCTTAGCCTTAAAGTCTAAGGGCCTCCCAACCTCCCGCTGGTAGGAAGTCCTCCCGGCAGCGCTGCATTCCACCCGGTCACTACTTTGCACTGCCATCAATGCCACCCCCCATGAACGAATGTTTGTTTTCCCCAGGAAGTCGACTACGGGAACCACGCTACCAACCTGGCTGACCTCTCCGGGGCCCGTCTTGCTGCGAAAGCATGTGAGGGCCCATAAAACGGACCCCCTGGTCGAGAGGGTGGACCTCCTGCACGCCAACCCCCAGTACGCCTATGTGGCATACCCAGACAGGCGGGAGGACACAGTCTCCTTACGAGACCTCACACCCTCGGGCACTCCTGAGACACCACCTTCACCCCCACCACCCCCCCCAATTCCAGCCAAGGTAGACGGCATGCCGGAACCCCACGAGCCTTCGCCGACCACGCAGACACCAGCATTAACACCGGATAATGCAACACCGCCGCTGCGACGATCAGAAAGGCTTACGAGGCCTCCGGACAGACTGACATACCAGAACTGGTAGTACACTTCACCCCGCCGGACTCAAATCTAAACAAGGGGTGAATGTGGTAAACCACTTTTATCGTTCACTATCGTTACATTATAGTTATCACTGTTATATCGTTACTCTATGGTTATCACTGTTCACACTGTTGTATCACTATACAAGGTCGCCTCTTGTCACGCTGATATACCTGGGCTGACCACTGCTGACTCCGCCCATGACTCCACCTACCTGCCCAGGTATAAAGGTAGTCGACTGGCTGGCATTCCTCCTTGTATTCGATCACCCACGAGGGTGGGCTCTGTTATTTAGCCAATAAAAACCTATAGTTACTTTCCTAACTCGTCGCTTTTCATTGGATGAATTGATAGTTACATCAGTGATGACCTCACTGCTCCCATTGTGTGACCAGTCCAAGTGATGACCTCACTGCGCCCATTGTGTGACCATTCCAAGTGATGACCTCACTGCTCCCATTGTGACCATTCCAAGTGATGACGTCACTGCTCCCATTGTGTGACCATTCCAAGTGATGACCTCACTGCTCCCATTGTGTGACCATTCCAAGTGATGACCTCACTGTTCCCATTGTGTGACCATTCCAAGTGATGACCTCACTGCTCCCATTGTGTGAACATTCCAAGTGATGACCTCACTGCTCCCATTGTGTGACCATTCCAAGTGATGACCTCACTGCTCCAATTGTGTGACCATTCCAAGTGATGACCTCACTGCTCCCATTGTGTGACCATTCCAAGTGATGACCTCACTGCTCCCATTGTGTGACCATTCCAAGTGACGAACTCACTGCTCCCATTGTGTGACCATTCCAAGTGATGACCTCACTGCTCCAATTGTGTGACCATTCCAAGTGATGTCACTGCTCCTTCACCCACCCGGGGCCGGTAGCGGTGGGGCTTCTTCACCCCGCCCGGGGCCGGTAGCGGTGGGGCTTCTTCACCCCGCCCGGGGCCGGTAGCGGTGGGGCTCCTTCACCCCGCCCGGGGCCGGTAGCGGTGGGGCTTCTTCACCCCGCCCGGGGCCGGTAGCGGTGGGGCTTCTTCACCCCGCCCAGGGCCGGTAGCGGTGGGGCTCCTTCACCCCGCCCGGGGCCGGTAGCGGTGGGGCTCCTTCACCCCGCCCGGGGCCGGTAGCGGTGGGGCTTCTTCACCCCGCCCGGGGCCGGTAGCGATGGGGCTTCTTCACCCCGCCCGGGGCCGGTAGCGGTGGGGCTTCTTCACCCCGCCCGGGGCCGGTAGCGGTGGGGCTCCTTCACCCCGCCCGGGGCCGGTAGCGGTGGGGCTCCTTCACCCCGCCCGGGGCCGGTAGCGGTGGGGCTCCTTCACCCCGCCCGGGGCCGGTAGCGGTGGGGCTCCTTCACCCACCCGGGGCCGGTAGCGGTGGGGCTCCTTCACCCCGCCCGGGGCCGGTAGCGGTGGGGCTCCTTCACCCCGCCCGGGGCCGGTAGCGGTGGGGCTCCTTCACCCCTGGCAAAGGAGGACCGAATCTGAGGGATGTCCTGCGGCCGCGATGGCGATTGGGAATTTCAGGGAAGCTCCTCTATCACGGATTACCTCTCTGGTCGGCGGTTTTTATGCGACACCGGGGTGCAGTGTAGCATCCTTCCCGCGTCAGCACTGGATATACAGGCTGGGCGGCACGGCCTCTCCCTCGAAGCAGCTAATGGCGGGGCTATTCGTACCTTTGGCAAATGGCGGGTCCAGGTGTGCTTCGGCGGGCAACGGTTTCATTGGGAATTCATCACAGCCAAGGTCTCGCAAGCCATCCTTGGTGCGGATTTCTTATGTGCCAACAGCCTCTTGGTTGATGTAAGGAACTGACGGTTAATTAATGCGGCCACTTTCCACTCCATCCCTTGCTTCCGCAGTACCGCCATGTCGCGCACTGTCTCCTGCACATTGCCCTCTCCGGACGATTTCACTCGCCTGCTAGGCGAATTCCCGGACCTGACCAGGCCCACCTTCTCCTCGGCCACTAAACATGGTGTCGAACACCACATCACTACGACTGGCTCCCCGGTCTACGCACGGGCTCGGCGTCTGGAACCTGGCAAGCTCGCGGCTGCGAAGGCGGAGTTCGCCACGATGGAGCAGCTAGGGATTATTCGCCAGTCGCCTCTCCACATTGTCCTGAAACCCAGCGGCGGATGGCGGCCATGCGGCGACTAGCAATGCCTTAATGACGCCACTACTCCCGATCGGTACCCGATCCCTCATATTCAAGATTTCTCTGCCCACTTGTGAAATTCTATATTCTCCAAGGTCGACCTCGTCCATGGCTACCACCAGGTCCCCGTACACCTGCAAGACGTCCAGAAAACTGCAGTCATTACCCCCTTTGGCCTGTTCGAGTTTCTACGGATGCCATTTGGGCTGAAGAATGCTGCACAGGCTTTCCAGCACCTGATGGACTCGGTACTGCGGGACCTTAAATTTATATTCGTCTACCTCGACGATATCCTTATCGCCAGCCCTAACAAAGAGGAGCACATCTGCCATTTACGCACCCTCTTTCGACGCCTCAGCCAACACGGCCTGATCATCAACCCAGCCAAGTGTCAGTTCGGCCTGCAGCAGATTGATTTCTTGGGCCACCGCATTACTTCGGAAGGTGCAATTCTGTTGCAGACGAAGGTAGAGGCAGTCACGGCGTTCCCACGGCCGCAGACCATCAAGGCCCTGCAGGAATTCCTCAGCATAGTAAATTTTTACCACCGCTTTGTACCTAAGGCAGCACGGCTAATGCAGCTCCTCTACGAGGCCCTCAAAGGCAAGTCTGGCAAGGATTCGGTAACCTGGACAGTTGAAATGCACAACGCCTTCGACAACACGAAAACCGCTTTGGCCAACGCGACCATGCTGGCGCACCCACTGCCAGGTGCCACCATCGCACTTACCACCGACGCTTCCGACTACGCCATCGGCGCTGTACAGGAACAGTGGGTCAATGGGACGTGGCAACCACTGGCGTTTTTCAGCCATCAACTACGGCGCAACGAACGAAAATACAGCACTTTCGACCGGGAGTTGCTGGCACTCTTTCTGGCTATCCACCATTTCTGCTTCTTGTTAGAGGGACGTCCCTTTACTGCGTTTGTGGACCACAAACCACTAACCTTCGCCATGGCCAAGACCACCGAACCGTGGTCAGCTCGACAACAACGTCAGTTAACGTTCATATCAGAATTCACGACAAATATCCAACACGTAGCTGGCAAGGACAACTTGGTAGCAGATTGCCTCTCTCGCACGACCGTCCAAGCACTCCAGCTGGGCATCGACTATGCTCTCATGGCTGCCGACCAAGTATCCGATCCTGAAACACAGGCATACCGCACCGACATCTCCAGCCTCCAACCGGCTGATGTTGAATTCCATGCAGCAGGCACCACACTACTCTGTGACGTCTCCATGGGAGACCCTCCCCCAATCGTTCCGGTTGCCTGGCACGGCAAAGTTTTTGATGCCATACACGGGCTTTCGCATCCTGGAATGAAGGCCTCCCAAAAATTAATGTCTAAATTTGTCTGGAAATGTATGCATAAGGATATCTGCGACTGGGCTAACACCTGCGTTGTCTGCCAAAAATCTACGGTACAGCCTCATGTCAAGGCTCCATTGGCCACTTTTACAGTACCAGAGCGTCGGTTTGACCATGTAAACGTGGACCTCGTTGGGCCGCTTCCACCATCACGGGTTCACACACCTCCTCACCATAGTAGACCGCACTGCTAGATGGCCAGAGGCGGTTCCTTTGTCATCTACCACTTCCGCTAATGTCGCCCGTTTGGGCATTCCGGCAGACATTTCTTCAGACTGCGGTCCACAGTTTTCTTCTGAGCTTTGGAACGCTGTGGCCCAGGGTCTCGGCACCAAGCTACACCGCACCATGGCCTACCATCCACAGGCGAACGGCTTGTGCGAGCGTTTTCACAGGTCGCTAAAAGCATCGCTGAGGGCCAGCCGCCAAGGCGCCGGATGGGTAGATAAGCTTCCGTGGGTCATGTTGGGTTTTCGCACGGCACCCAAAGAAGATCTTCAATCGTCTTCTGCTGAGCTCATGTACGGTCAGCCATTCCGCGTACCAGGAGACTTCCTTCCGATTCCAACAGCGCCATGGTCTGCATCCGACCAACTCAGCAGCCACTGCGAAACAACCAAGTCTTTTGCGCCAATCCCAACGTCGCATCATGGCCTCCCAACCTCGCACATCCCAGCAGAGCTAAAGAACGCCGAATTTGTGTTCATCCGACATGACACCCATCGGGATCCGCTCAAGGCCCCTTACACAGGCCCTTTTCATTTGTACTGGAGGCAGGTGACAGAAGTTTCTCCGTTGACATCGGTGGTAAACCCGACCACGTTTCCATTGACCGTCTCAAGCCGGCACACCCGGACCTCGGCCGTCCTGTCGAGACCGCACAGCCGCCACGACGTGGTCGACCGCCTGCAGCAGCCGTGCCAAACCAAATGCTTCCACCCGCCAGCCCGCCCACCGTCCAACAGCTTCCACTCCAGGAATATAGAAGTTGCTCCGACAGGCTTGTCAGACCTCCTAGTCGATTGACTTTTTCTGTTAAAGATAATTCTGGGGGGGTGCATGTGGCAGAGCCACTAAGGGACTTTGATCAACTGTACATAATTCCCTTTAACAATTTGTTAGCTACAGGCTGAATCTGTATCTTTGTTTATATTGTTGCATGTACATAGCGCGGTCCCTTTAAGAGCGAGACCAAATGCGATGACGTCATCACGTTGATCACGTGATCCTCCGGCGGGAAAACGTGACCTGGGAAGCCGCCCCAGTCAGTCCTCGTGGAGCCATCGAACTGTACAGACCTGTAACCTAAGTTCTCCTGCACTTGCATATTAAACTCTGTTGAATAGTATTAAACATCGTTTCTTTGATAGACTGACTCGACCTCAGTCCTTTAGTTAGGAATCCGAACATTCCTACAAGGCAAAACTGGGTAGGAAAAAGGGAAACATGTTCCTTTGTGCTTATATGTTGTTTCTGCAATTAATTTATGAATTAATTAAAACAAAAAAATCATTTCTGTTGAATTATAAGTTATTTCAAGTAACCTTCAATTACATGGGAGAAAAACGAATCATTCTTGGGAAGCAAGTATATTTACTTAATCTATTAAAAATGAATTTAATTTCGATTGAATGCAATAACACTGGGAACAAACTCACTGCAAAAATCTCCCCATGATAAAAGTGAAATCTCCCAACAGTAATGTGATGCAACAGGAGCCTCATTTGCTTAAGCAGATTGAAAATAACTGCCCGGCCACAACCAATCAGAAATCAGCATAAGGTGACTGTCATTGAACCAATGGCGTCAAAGTACCTATTAGTCCCGTGGCGAGGTTAATCTCATTTCGCCAGACACTGACTAAACTATCCCCAAACTGTTGGGAGAATTTGAGAGCATGGTATTCAAAATTATTATTAGAGACTGTCCCCACTCCGCTCCTCCAGCTCCGGCCCTGCTCGCGGCCGTCCCGGCCCAACCCGACCCGACCAGTCCTGATGGCCGAGACTGTCCCCACCCCTCCCCCGAACCGACCCGACCAGTCCTGATGGCCGAGACTGTCCCCACCCCTCCCCCGAACCGACCCGACCAGTCCTGATGGCGAGACTGTCCCCGACCCAACCAGTCCTGATGGCGAGACTGTCCACGCCCCTCCCCCGAACCGACCCGACCAGTCCTGATGGCCGAGACTGTCCCCACCCCTCCCCCGAACCGACCCGACCAGTCCTGATGGCGAGACTGTCCCCGACCCAACCAGTCCTGATGGCGAGACTGTCCACGCCCCTCCCCCGACCCGACCAGACCTGATGGCGAGACTGCCCACGCCCCTCCCCCGACCCGACCAGACCTGATGGCGAGACTGTCCACGCCCCTCCCCCGACCCGACCCGACCAGTCCTGATGGCCGAGACTGTCCCCGCCCCTCCCCTGAGCCCACCAGTCCTGATGGCCGAGACTGTCCCCGCCCAACCCGACCAGTCCTGATGGCCGAGACTGTCCCCTCCCCGACCCGACCAGTCCTGATGGCCGAGACTGTCCCCTTCCCGACCCGACCAGTCCTGATGGCCGAGACCGGCCCCGACCCGACCAGTCCTGATGGCCGAGACTGGCCCCGCCCCTCCCCCCAACCCGTCCTGATTGCCGAGACTGGCCCCGCCCCTCCCGCGACCCGACCAGTCCTGATGGCCGAGACCGTCCCCGACCCGACCAGTCCTGATGGCCGAGACTGTCCCCGCCCCTCCCCCCAACCCGTCCTGATTGCCGAGACTGGTCCCGCCCCTCCCGCGACCCGACCAGTCCTGATGGCCGAGACCGTCCCCGACCCGACCAGTCCTGATGGCCGAGACTGTCCCCGCCCCTCCCCCGACCAGTCCTGATGGCCGAGACTGGCCCCGCCCCTCCCGCGACCCGACCAGTCCTGATGGCCGAGACTGTCCCCGCCCCTCCCCCGACCAGTCCTGATGGCCGAGACTGTCCCCGCCCCTCCCCTGACCCCACCAGTCCTGATGGCCGAGACTGTCCCCGCCCCTCCCCCGACCAGTCCTGATGGCCGAGACTGTCCCCGCCCCTCCCCCGACCAGTCCTGATGGCCGAGACTGTCCCCTCCCCGACCCGACCCGACCAGTCCTGATGGCCGAGACTGTCCCTCTCCCGACCCGACCAGTCCTGATGGCCGAGAGTGGCCCCGCCCCTCCCCAACCCGTCCTGATTGCCGAGACTGCCCGCGACCCGACCAGTCCTGATGGCCGAGACCGTCCCCGACCCGACCAGTCCTGATGGCTGAGACTGTCCCCGCCCCTCCCCCGACCCGACCAGTCCTGATGGCCGAGACGGTCCCCGCCCTCACCCGACCCGACCAGTCATGATGGCTGAGACTGGCCCCGCCCCTCCCCCGACCCGACCAGTCCTGATGGCCGAGATTCTCCCCCGACTCGACCAGTCCTGATGGCCGAGACCGTCCCCGACCCGACCAGTCCTGATGGCCGAGTCTGTCCCCGACCTGACCAGTCCTGATGGCCGAGACTGTCCCCGCCCCTCCCCCGACCAGCCCTGATGGCCAAGAATGTCCCCGCCCCCGACCCGACCAGTCCTGATGGCCGAGTCTGTCCCCGACCCGACCAGTCCTGGTGGCCGAGACTGTCCCCGCTCCTCCCCCGACCCGACCAGTCCTGATGGCCGAGACCATCCCCGCCCCTCCCCCGACCCGACCAGTCCTGATGGCCGAGACGGTCCCCGACCCGACCAGTCCTGATGGCCGAGACTGTCCCCGCTCCTCCCCCGACCCGACCAGTCCTGATGGCCGAGACTGTCCCCACCCCTCCCCCGACCCGACCAGTCCTGATGGCCGAGACTGTCCCCTCCCCCGACCCGACCAGTCCTGATGGCCGAGACTGTCCCCACCCCTCCCCCGACCCGACCAGTCCTGATGGCCGAGACTGTCCCCTCCCCCGACCCGACCAGTCCTGATGGCCGAGACTGTCCCCACCCCTCCCCTGACTGTGGAAGTACAGTTTCTCACTTAGACACAAAATGGCTTCCTGGGCATAGAATAAAAACTTAAATGGGTGAAAGCATGATTCACTAACCAGTCTCTCGGGATTTAGACAATTTAAGAATGCTACATACGTGCTCCTTATCTGTAATAAGCTTACAAAGAGCCTCATTCACCAAACAACTAGCCAAGGACATGATAAGGTAAACATCGGCCCACAGGCCCAGTTGATACAGTGAGAGAACAGAAAGTGCAGAGGGATCCCATAATAAAGGATTAGTTAATCTTATCCCAAGGTATTTCTGTTCGTTATTCTAACGCAGCCCGGAATACGTTGTTTCAGTAATTCGCAAGGTCTGTGCCTTTGTAATCAGCTATGATTCAATGCTATATCATGTGGCACAGAAAGCCGGTTTTGTTTCTGTACTGTATCAATATGTTACAACTTCTGTATTACTTTGAAGAGGTCTGATGTAGCCCTTGACGACACAACTCTTCCCTTGCAAGCAAATAAAGCCTGTCTTCAACAATACTTTGTGTTTAAAGAGTCTTACTCGGGAGTCGAGACTTCGACACGACCCGACCAGTCCTGATGGCCGAGACTGTCCCCGCCCCTCCCCCGACCCGACCAGTCCTGATGGCCGAGACTGTCCCCGCCCCTCCCCCGACCCGACCAGTCCTGATGGCCGAGAGTGTCCCCGCCCCTCCCCCGACCCGACCAGTCCTGATGGCCGAGACTGCCCCCGCCCCTCCCCCGACCTGACCCGACCAGTCCTGATGGCTGAGACTGTCCCCGCCCCTCCCCCGACCCGACCAGTCCTGATGGCCGAGAGTGTCCCCGCCCCTCCCCCGACCCGACCAGTCCTGATGGCCGAGACTGACCCCGCCCCTCCCCCGACCTGACCTGACCAGTCCTGATGGCCGAGACTGTCCCCGCCCCTCCCCCGACCCGAGCAGTCCTGATGGCCGAGACTGTCCCCGCCCCTCCCCCGACCCGACCAGTCCTGATGGCCGAGACTGTCCCTGCCCCTCCCCCGACTCGACCAGTCCTGATGGCCGAGACTGTCCCCGACCCGACCAGTCCTGACGGCCGAGACTGTCCCCGCCCGTCCCCCGACCCGACCAGTCCTGATGGCCGAGACTGTCCCCACCCCTCCCCCGACCCGACCAGTCCTGATGGCCGAGACTGTCCCTGCCCTTCCCCCGACCCGACCAGTCCTGATGGCCGAGACTGTCCCTGCCCCTCCCCCGACCCGACCAGTCCTGATGGCCGAGACTGTCCCCGCCCCTCCCCCGACCCGACCAGTCCTGATGGCCGAGAGTGTCCCCGCCCCTCCCCCGACCCGATCAGTCCTGATGGCCGAGACTGTCCCCGCCCCTCCCCCGACCCGACCAGTCCTGATGGCCGAGACTGCCCCCGCCCCTCCCCCGACCTGACCCGACCAGTCCTGATGGCCGAGACTGTCCCCGCCCCTCCCCCGACCCGACCAGTCCTGATGGCCGAGACTGCCCCCGCCCCTCCCCCGACCTGACCCGACCAGTCCTGATGGCCGAGACTGTCCCCGCCCCTCCCCCGACCTGACCAGTCCTGATGGCCGAGACTGCCCCCGCCCCTCCCCCGACCCGACCAGTCCTGATGGCCGAGACTCTCCCCGCCCCTCCCCCAACCCGACCAGTCCTGATGGCCGAGACTGTCCCCGACCCGACCAGTCCCGATGGCCGAGACTGTCCCCGCCCCTCCCCCAGCCCGACCAGCCCTGATGGCCGAGACTGTCCCCGCCCCTCCCCCCACCCAACCCGACCAGTCCTGATGGCCGAGACTGCCCACGCCCCTCCCCCGACCCGACCAGTCCTGATGGCCGAGAGTGTCCCCGCTCCTCCCCCGACCCGACCAGTCCTGATGGCCGAGACTGTCCCCGCCCCTCCCCCGACCTGACCAGTCCTGATGGCCGAGACTGTCCCTCCCCCGACCTGACCAGTCCTGATGGCCGAGACTGTCCCCGCCCCTCCCCCAACCCGACCAGTCCTGATGGCCGAGACTGTCCCCTCCCCCGACCCGACCAGTCCTGATGGCCGAGACTGTCCCCGCCCCTCCCCCGACCCGACCAGTCCTGATGGCCGAGACGGTCCCCTCCCCCGACCCGACCAGTCCTGATGGCCGAGACTGTCCCCGCCCCTCCCCCGACCAGTCCTGATGGCCGAGACTGTCCCCGCCCCTCCCCCAACCCGACCAGTCCTGATGGCCGAGACTGTCCCCTCCCCCGACCCGACCAGTCCTGATGGCCGAGACTGTCCCCTCCCCCGACCCGACCAGTCCTGATGGCCGAGACTGTCCCCACCCCTCCCCCGACCCGACCAGTCCTGATGGCCGAGACTGTCCCCTCCCCCGACCCGACCAGTCCTGATGGCCGAGACTGTCCCCACCCCTCCCCTGACTGTGGAAGTACAGTTTCTCACTTAGACACAAAATGGCTTCCTGGGCATAGAATAAAAACTTAAATGGGTGAAAGCATGATTCACTAACCAGTCTCTCGGGATTTAGACAATTTAAGAATGCTACATACGTGCTCCTTATCTGTAATAAGCTTACAAAGAGCCTCATTCACCAAACAACTAGCCAAGGACATGATAAGGTAAACATCGGCCCACAGGCCCAGTTGATACAGTGAGAGAACAGAAAGTGCAGAGGGATCCCATAATAAAGGATTAGTTAATCTTATCCCAAGGTATTTCTGTTCGTTATTCTAACGCAGCCCGGAATACGTTGTTTCAGTAATTCGCAAGGTCTGTGCCTTTGTAATCAGCTATGATTCAATGCTATATCATGTGGCACAGAAAGCCGGTTTTGTTTCTGTACTGTATCAATATGTTACAACTTCTGTATTACTTTGAAGAGGTCTGATGTAGCCCTTGACGACACAACTCTTCCCTTGCAAGCAAATAAAGCCTGTCTTCAACAATACTTTGTGTTTAAAGAGTCTTACTCGGGAGTCGAGACTTCGACACGACCCGACCAGTCCTGATGGCCGAGACTGTCCCCGCCCCTCCCCCGACCCGACCAGTCCTGATGGCCGAGACTGTCGCCGCCCCTCCCCCGACCCGACCAGTCCTGATGGCCGAGAGTGTCCCCGCCCCTCCCCCGACCCGACCAGTCCTGATGGCCGAGACTGCCCCCGCCCCTCCCCCGACCTGACCCGACCAGTCCTGATGGCTGAGACTGTCCCCGCCCCTCCCCCGACCCGACCAGTCCTGATGGCCGAGAGTGTCCCCGCCCCTCCCCCGACCCGACCAGTCCTGATGGCCGAGACTGACCCCGCCCCTCCCCCGACCTGACCTGACCAGTCCTGATGGCCGAGACTGTCCCCGCCCCTCCCCCGACCCGAGCAGTCCTGATGGCCGAGACTGTCCCCGCCCCTCCCCCGACCCGACCAGTCCTGATGGCCGAGACTGTCCCTGCCCCTCCCCCGACTCGACCAGTCCTGATGGCCGAGACTGTCCCCGACCCGACCAGTCCTGACGGCCGAGACTGTCCCCGCCCGTCCCCCGACCCGACCAGTCCTGATGGCCGAGACTGTCCCCACCCCTCCCCCGACCCGACCAGTCCTGATGGCCGAGACTGTCCCTGCCCTTCCCCCGACCCGACCAGTCCTGATGGCCGAGACTGTCCCTGCCCCTCCCCCGACCCGACCAGTCCTGATGGCCGAGACTGTCCCCGCCCCTCCCCCGACCCGACCAGTCCTGATGGCCGAGAGTGTCCCCGCCCCTCCCCCGACCCGATCAGTCCTGATGGCCGAGACTGTCCCCGCCCCTCCCCCGACCCGACCAGTCCTGATGGCCGAGACTGCCCCCGCCCCTCCCCCGACCTGACCCGACCAGTCCTGATGGCCGAGACTGTCCCCGCCCCTCCCCCGACCCGACCAGTCCTGATGGCCGAGACTGCCCCCGCCCCTCCCCCGACCTGACCCGACCAGTCCTGATGGCCGAGACTGTCCCCGCCCCTCCCCCGACCTGACCAGTCCTGATGGCCGAGACTGCCCCCGCCCCTCCCCCGACCCGACCAGTCCTGATGGCCGAGACTCTCCCCGCCCCTCCCCCAACCCGACCAGTCCTGATGGCCGAGACTGTCCCCGACCCGACCAGTCCCGATGGCCGAGACTGTCCCCGCCCCTCCCCCAGCCCGACCAGCCCTGATGGCCGAGACTGTCCCCGCCCCTCCCCCCACCCAACCCGACCAGTCCTGATGGCCGAGACTGCCCACGCCCCTCCCCCGACCCGACCAGTCCTGATGGCCGAGAGTGTCCCCGCTCCTCCCCCGACCCGACCAGTCCTGATGGCCGAGACTGTCCCCGCCCCTCCCCCGACCTGACCAGTCCTGATGGCCGAGACTGTCCCTCCCCCGACCTGACCAGTCCTGATGGCCGAGACTGTCCCCGCCCCTCCCCCAACCCGACCAGTCCTGATGGCCGAGACTGTCCCCTCCCCCGACCCGACCAGTCCTGATGGCCGAGACTGTCCCCGCCCCTCCCCCGACCCGACCAGTCCTGATGGCCGAGACGGTCCCCTCCCCCGACCCGACCAGTCCTGATGGCCGAGACTGTCCCCGCCCCTCCCCCGACCAGTCCTGATGGCCGAGACTGTCCCCGCCCCTCCCCCAACCCGACCAGTCCTGATGGCCGAGACTGTCCCCTCCCCCGACCCGACCAGTCCTGATGGCCGAGACTGTCCCTCCCCCGACCTGACCCGACCAGTCCTGATGGCCGAGACTGTCCCTGCCCCTCCCCCGACCCGACCAGTCCTGATGGCCGAGACTGTCCCCGCCCCTCCCCCGACCCGACCAGTCCTGATGGCCGGGACTGTCCCCTCCCCCAACCCGACCAGTCCTGATGGCCGAGACTGTCCCCGCCCCTCCCCAACCCGACCAGTCCTGATGGCCGAGACTGTCCCCTCCCCCGACCCGACCAGTCCTGATGGCCGAGACTGTCCCCGCCCCTCCCCCGACCCGACCAGTCCTGATGGCCGAGACGGTCCCCTCCCCCGACCCGACCAGTCCTGATGGCCGAGACTGTCCCCGCCCCTCCCCCGACCCGACCAGTCCTGATGGCCGAGACTGTCCCCGACCCGACCAGTCCTGATGGCCGAGACTGTCCCCGCCCCTCCCCCGACCCGACCAGTCCTGATGGCTGAGAATGTCCCCGCCCCTCCCCCGACCCGACCAGTCCTGATGGCTGAGACTGTCCCCGCCCCTCCCCTGACCCGACCAGTCCTGATGGCCGAAACTGTCCCCGCCCCTCCCCCGACCCGACCAGTCCTGATGGCCGAAACTGTCCCCGCCCCTCCCCCGACCCGACCAGTCCTGATGGCCGAGACTGTCCCCGCCCCTCCCCCGACCCGACCAGTCCTGATGGCCGAGACTGTCCCCGCCCCTCCCCCAACCCGACCTGTCCTGATGGCCGAGACTGTCCCCGCCCCTCCCCCGACCCGAACAGTCCTGATGGCCGAGACTGGCGCCGCACCTCCCCCGACACGACCTGACCAATCCTGATGGCCGAGACTGTCCCTCCCCCAACCCGACCAGTCCTGATGGCCGAGACTGTCCCCGCCCCTCCCCCGACCCGAACAGTCCTGATGGCCGAGACTGGCGCCGCCCCTCCCCCGACACGAACAGTCCTGATGGCCGAGACTGTCCCCGCCCCTCCCCCGACCCGACCAGTCCTGATGGCCGAGACTGTCCCTGCCCCTCCACCGACCCGACCAGTCCTGATGGCTGAGATTGTCCCCGACCCGACCAGTCCTGATGGCCGAGAATGTCCCCGCCCCTCCCCCGACCCGACCAGTCCTGATGGCCGAGACTGTCCCCGCCCCTCCCCCGACCCGACCAGTCCTGATGGCCGAGACTGTCCCCGCCCCTCTCCCGACCCGACCAGTCCTGATGGCCGAGACTGGCGCCGCCCCTCCCCCGACCCGACCTGACCAATCCTGATGGCCGAGACTGTCCCCGCCCCACCCCCGACCCGACCAGTCCTGATGGCCGAGACTGTCCCCGCCCCTCCCCCGACCCGACCTGGCCAATCCTGATGGCCGAGACTGTCCCCGGCCCTCCCCCGACCCGACCAGTCCTGCTGGCCGAGACTGTCCCCGCCCCTCCCCCGACCCGACCTGGCCAATCCTGATGGCCGAGACTGTCCCCGGCCCTCCCCCGACCCGACCAGTCCTGGTGGCCGAGACTGTCCCCGCCCCTCCCCCGACCGGACCAGTCCTGATGGCCGAGACTGTCCCCGCCCCTCCCCCGACCAGTCCTGATGGCCGAGACTGTCCCCGCCCCTCCCCCGACCCGACCAGTCCTGATGGCCCAGACTGTCCCCGCCCCTCCCCCGACCCGACCAGTCCTGATGGCCGAGACTGTCCCCGCCCCTCCCCCGACCCGACCAATCCTGATGGCCGAGACTGTCCCCGCCCCTCCCCCGACCAGTCCTGATGGCCGAGACTGTCCCCGCTCCTCCCCCGACCCGACCCGACCAGTCCTGATGGCCGAGACTGACCCCGCCCCTCCCCCGATCTGACCAGTCCTGATGGCGGAGACTGCCCCGACCCGACCAGTCCTGATGGCCGAGACTGTCCCCGCCCCTCCCCCGACCCGACCAGTCCTGATGGCCGAGACTGTCCCCGACCCGACCAGTCCTGATGGCCGAGACTGTCCCCGCCCCTCCCCCGACCCGACCAGTCCTGATGGCCGAGACGGTCCCCGCCCTCACCCGACCCGACCAGTCATGATGGCTGAGACTGGCCCCGCCCCTCCCCCGACCCGACCAGTCCTGATGGCTGAGGCCGTCCCCGACCCGACCAGTCCTGATGGCCGAGATTCTCCCCGCCCCTCCCCCGACTCGACCAGTCCTGATGGCCGAGACCGTCCCCGACCCGACCAGTCCTGATGGCCGAGTCTGTCCCCGACCTGACCAGTCCTGATGGCCGAGAATGTCCCCGCCCCTCCCCCGACCAGTCCTGATGGCCAAGAATGTCCCCGCCCCTCCCCCGACCCGACCAGTCCTGATGGCCGAGTCTGTCCCCGACCCGACCAGTCCTGATGGCCGAGACTGTCCCCGCTCCTCCCCCGACCCGACCAGTCCTGATGGCCGAGACTGTCCCCGCCCCTCCCCCGACCCGACCAATCCTGATGGCCGAGACTGTCCCCGCCCCTCCCCCGACCAGTCCTGATGGCCGAGACTGTCCCCGCTCCTCCCCCGACCCGACCAGTCCTGATGGCCGAGACTGACCCCGCCCCTCCCCCGATCTGACCAGTCCTGATGGCGGAGACTGCCCCGCCCCTCCCCCGACCCGACCAGTCCTGTTGGCCGAGACTGTCCCCGCCCCTCCCCCGACCCGACCAGTCCTGATGGCCGAGACTGTCCCCGCCCCTCCCCCGACCCGACCAGTCCTGATGGCCGAGACTGTCCCCGCCCCTCCCCCGACCCGACCAGTCCTGATGGCCGAGACGGTCCCCGCCCTCACCCAACCCGACCAGTCATGATGGCTGAGACTGGCCCCGCCCCTCCCCCGACCCGACCAGTCCTGATGGCTGAGGCCGTCCCCGACCCGACCAGTCCTGATGGCCGAGATTCTCCCCGCCCCTCCCCCGACTCGACCAGTCCTGATGGCCGAGACCGTCCCCGACCCTCCCCCGACCCGACCAGTCCTGATGGCCGAGTCTGTCCCCGACCTGACCAGTCCTGATGGCCGAGACTGTCCCCGCCCCTCCCCCGACCAGTCCTGATGGCCAAGAATGTCCCCGACCCGACCAGTCCTGATGGCCGAGTCTGTCCCCGACCCGACCAGTCCTGGTGGCCGAGACTGTTCCCTCCCCTCCCCCAACCCGGCCAGTCCTGATGGCCGAGACTGTCCCCGCTCCTCCCCCGACCCGACCTGACCAGTCCTGATGGCCGAGACTGTCCCCGCTCCTCACCCGACCCGACCAGTCCTGATGGCCGAGACTGTCCCCACCCCTCCCCCGACCCGACCAGTCCTGATGGCCGAGACTGTCCCCACCCCTCCCCCGACCCGACCAGTCCTGATGGCCGAGACTGTCCCCTCCCCCGACCCGACCAGTCCTGATGGCCGAGACTGTCCCCACCCCTCCCCTGACTGTGGAAGTACAGTTTCTCACTTAGACACAAAATGGCTTCCTGGGCATAGAATAAAAACTTAAATGGGTGAAAGCATGATTCACTAACCAGTCTCTCGGGATTTAGACAATTTAAGAATGCTACATACGTGCTCCTTATCTGTAATAAGCTTACAAAGAGCCTCATTCACCAAACAACTAGCCAAGGACATGATAAGGTAAACATCGGCCCACAGGCCCAGTTGATACAGTGAGAGAACAGAAAGTGCAGAGGGATCCCATAATAAAGGATTAGTTAATCTTATCCCAAGGTATTTCTGTTCGTTATTCTAACGCAGCCCGGAATACGTTGTTTCAGTAATTCGCAAGGTCTGTGCCTTTGTAATCAGCTATGATTCAATGCTATATCATGTGGCACAGAAAGCCGGTTTTGTTTCTGTACTGTATCAATATGTTACAACTTCTGTATTACTTTGAAGAGGTCTGATGTAGCCCTTGACTACACAACTCTTCCCTTGCAAGCAAATAAAGCCTGTCCTCAACAATACTTTGTGTTTAAAGAGTCTTACTCGGGAGTCGAGACTTCGACACGACCCGACCACTCCTGATGGCCGAGACTGTCCCCGCCCCTCCCCCGACCCGACCAGTCCTGATGGCCGAGACTGTCCCCGCCCCTCCCCCGACCCGACCAGTCCTGATGGCCGAGACTGTCCCTGCCCCTCCCCCGACTCGACCAGTCCTGATGGCCGAGACTGTCCCCGACCCGACCAGTCCTGACGGCCGAGACTGTCCCCGCCCGTCCCCCGACCCGACCAGTCCTGATGGCCGAGACTGTCCCCACCCCTCCCCCGACCCGACCAGTCCTGATGGCCGAGACTGTCCCTGCCCTTCCCCCGACCCGACCAGTCCTGATGGCCGAGACTGTCCCTGCCCCTCCCCCGACCCGACCAGTCCTGATGGCCGAGACTGTCCCCGCCCCTCCCCCGACCCGACCAGTCCTGATGGCCGAGAGTGTCCCCGCCCCTCCCCCGACCCGATCAGTCCTGATGGCCGAGACTGTCCCCGCCCCTCCCCCGACCCGACCAGTCCTGATGGCCGAGACTGCCCCCGCCCCTCCCCCGACCTGACCCGACCAGTCCTGATGGCCGAGACTGTCCCCGCCCCTCCCCCGACCCGACCAGTCCTGATGGCCGAGACTGCCCCCGCCCCTCCCCCGACCTGACCCGACCAGTCCTGATGGCCGAGACTGTCCCCGCCCCTCCCCCGACCTGACCAGTCCTGATGGCCGAGACTGCCCCCGCCCCTCCCCCGACCCGACCAGTCCTGATGGCCGAGACTCTCCCCGCCCCTCCCCCAACCCGACCAGTCCTGATGGCCGAGACTGTCCCCGACCCGACCAGTCCCGATGGCCGAGACTGTCCCCGCCCCTCCCCCAGCCCGACCAGTCCTGATGGCCGAGACTGTCCCCGCCCCTCCCCCCACCCAACCCGACCAGTCCTGATGGCCGAGACTGCCCACGCCCCTCCCCCGACCCGACCAGTCCTGATGGCCGAGAGTGTCCCCGCTCCTCCCCCGACCCGACCAGTCCTGATGGCCGAGACTGTCCCCGCCCCTCCCCCGACCTGACCAGTCCTGATGGCCGAGACTGTCCCTCCCCCGACCTGACCAGTCCTGATGGCCGAGACTGTCCCCGCCCCTCCCCCAACCCGACCAGTCCTGATGGCCGAGACTGTCCCCTCCCCCGACCCGACCAGTCCTGATGGCCGAGACTGTCCCCGCCCCTCCCCCGACCCGACCAGTCCTGATGGCCGAGACGGTCCCCTCCCCCGACCCGACCAGTCCTGATGGCCGAGACTGTCCCCGCCCCTCCCCCGACCAGTCCTGATGGCCGAGACTGTCCCCGCCCCTCCCCCAACCCGACCAGTCCTGATGGCCGAGACTGTCCCCTCCCCCGACCCGACCAGTCCTGATGGCCGAGACTGTCCCTCCCCCGACCTGACCCGACCAGTCCTGATGGCCGAGACTGTCCCTGCCCCTCCCCCGACCCGACCAGTCCTGATGGCCGAGACTGTCCCCGCCCCTCCCCCGACCCGACCAGTCCTGATGGCCGGGACTGTCCCCTCCCCCAACCCGACCAGTCCTGATGGCCGAGACTGTCCCCGCCCCTCCCCAACCCGACCAGTCCTGATGGCCGAGACTGTCCCCTCCCCCGACCCGACCAGTCCTGATGGCCGAGACTGTCCCCGCCCCTCCCCCGACCCGACCAGTCCTGATGGCCGAGACGGTCCCCTCCCCCGACCCGACCAGTCCTGATGG
The DNA here is from genome assembly GCF_052327205.1 of Somniosus microcephalus. NCBI lineage: Eukaryota > Metazoa > Chordata > Chondrichthyes > Squaliformes > Somniosidae > Somniosus > Somniosus microcephalus. The sequence continues at coordinate 80,706 of NW_028226019.1, forward strand.
CCGAGACTGTCCCCGCCCCTCCCCCGACCCGACCAGTCCTGATGGCCGAGACTGTCCCCGACCCGACCAGTCCTGATGGCCGAGACTGTCCCCGCCCCTCCCCCGACCCGACCAGTCCTGATGGCTGAGAATGTCCCCGCCCCTCCCCCGACCCGACCAGTCCTGATGGCCGAGACTGTCCCCGCCCCTCCCCTGACCCGACCAGTCCTGATGGCCGAAACTGTCCCCGCCCCTCCCCCGACCCGACCAGTCCTGATGGCCGAAACTGTCCCCGCCCCTCCCCCGACCCGACCAGTCCTGATGGCCGAGACTGTCCCCGCCCCTCCCCCGACCCGACCAGTCCTGATGGCCGAGACTGTCCCCGCCCCTCCCCCAACCCGACCTGTCCTGATGGCCGAGACTGTCCCCGCCCCTCCCCCGACCCGAACAGTCCTGATGGCCGAGACTGGCGCCGCACCTCCCCCGACACGACCTGACCAATCCTGATGGCCGAGACTGTCCCTCCCCCAACCCGACCAGTCCTGATGGCCGAGACTGTCCCCGCCCCTCCCCCGACCCGAACAGTCCTGATGGCCGAGACTGGCGCCGCCCCTCCCCCGACACGAACAGTCCTGATGGCCGAGACTGTCCCCGCCCCTCCCCCGACCCGACCAGTCCTGATGGCCGAGACTGTCCCTGCCCCTCCACCGACCCGACCAGTCCTGATGGCTGAGATTGTCCCCGACCCGACCAGTCCTGATGGCCGAGAATGTCCCCGCCCCTCCCCCGACCCGACCAGTCCTGATGGCCGAGACTGTCCCCGCCCCTCCCCCGACCCGACCAGTCCTGATGGCCGAGACTGTCCCCGCCCCTCTCCCGACCCGACCAGTCCTGATGGCCGAGACTGGCGCCGCCCCTCCCCCGACCCGACCTGACCAATCCTGATGGCCGAGACTGTCCCCGCCCCACCCCCGACCCGACCAGTCCTGATGGCCGAGACTGTCCCCGCCCCTCCCCCGACCCGACCTGGCCAATCCTGATGGCCGAGACTGTCCCCGGCCCTCCCCCGACCCGACCAGTCCTGCTGGCCGAGACTGTCCCCGCCCCTCCCCCGACCCGACCTGGCCAATCCTGATGGCCGAGACTGTCCCCGGCCCTCCCCCGACCCGACCAGTCCTGGTGGCCGAGACTGTCCCCGCCCCTCCCCCGACCGGACCAGTCCTGATGGCCGAGACTGTCCCCGCCCCTCCCCCGACCAGTCCTGATGGCCGAGACTGTCCCCGCCCCTCCCCCGACCCGACCAGTCCTGATGGCCCAGACTGTCCCCGCCCCTCCCCCGACCCGACCAGTCCTGATGGCCGAGACTGTCCCCGCCCCTCCCCCGACCCGACCAATCCTGATGGCCGAGACTGTCCCCGCCCCTCCCCCGACCAGTCCTGATGGCCGAGACTGTCCCCGCTCCTCCCCCGACCCGACCCGACCAGTCCTGATGGCCGAGACTGACCCCGCCCCTCCCCCGATCTGACCAGTCCTGATGGCGGAGACTGCCCCGACCCGACCAGTCCTGATGGCCGAGACTGTCCCCGCCCCTCCCCCGACCCGACCAGTCCTGATGGCCGAGACTGTCCCCGACCCGACCAGTCCTGATGGCCGAGACTGTCCCCGCCCCTCCCCCGACCCGACCAGTCCTGATGGCCGAGACGGTCCCCGCCCTCACCCGACCCGACCAGTCATGATGGCTGAGACTGGCCCCGCCCCTCCCCCGACCCGACCAGTCCTGATGGCTGAGGCCGTCCCCGACCCGACCAGTCCTGATGGCCGAGATTCTCCCCGCCCCTCCCCCGACTCGACCAGTCCTGATGGCCGAGACCGTCCCCGACCCGACCAGTCCTGATGGCCGAGTCTGTCCCCGACCTGACCAGTCCTGATGGCCGAGAATGTCCCCGCCCCTCCCCCGACCAGTCCTGATGGCCAAGAATGTCCCCGCCCCTCCCCCGACCCGACCAGTCCTGATGGCCGAGTCTGTCCCCGACCCGACCAGTCCTGATGGCCGAGACTGTCCCCGCTCCTCCCCCGACCCGACCAGTCCTGATGGCCGAGACTGTCCCCGCCCCTCCCCCGACCCGACCAATCCTGATGGCCGAGACTGTCCCCGCACCTGCCCCGACCAGTCCTGATGGCCGAGACTGTCCCCGCTCCTCCCCCGACCCGACCAGTCCTGATGGCCGAGACTGACCCCGCCCCTCCCCCGATCTGACCAGTCCTGATGGCGGAGACTGCCCCGCCCCTCCCCCGACCCGACCAGTCCTGTTGGCCGAGACTGTCCCCGCCCCTCCCCCGACCCGACCAGTCCTGATGGCCGAGACTGTCCCCGCCCCTCCCCCGACCCGACCAGTCCTGATGGCCGAGACTGTCCCCGCCCCTCCCCCGACCCGACCAGTCCTGATGGCCGAGACGGTCCCCGCCCTCACCCAACCCGACCAGTCATGATGGCTGAGACTGGCCCCGCCCCTCCCCCGACCCGACCAGTCCTGATGGCTGAGGCCGTCCCCGACCCGACCAGTCCTGATGGCCGAGATTCTCCCCGCCCCTCCCCCGACTCGACCAGTCCTGATGGCCGAGACCGTCCCCGACCCTCCCCCGACCCGACCAGTCCTGATGGCCGAGTCTGTCCCCGACCTGACCAGTCCTGATGGCCGAGACTGTCCCCGCCCCTCCCCCGACCAGTCCTGATGGCCAAGAATGTCCCCGACCCGACCAGTCCTGATGGCCGAGTCTGTCCCCGACCCGACCAGTCCTGGTGGCCGAGACTGTTCCCTCCCCTCCCCCAACCCGGCCAGTCCTGATGGCCGAGACTGTCCCCGCTCCTCCCCCGACCCGACCTGACCAGTCCTGATGGCCGAGACTGTCCCCGCTCCTCACCCGACCCGACCAGTCCTGATGGCCGAGACTGTCCCCACCCCTCCCCCGACCCGACCAGTCCTGATGGCCGAGACTGTCCCCACCCCTCCCCCGACCCGACCAGTCCTGATGGCCGAGACTGTCCCCTCCCCCGACCCGACCAGTCCTGATGGCCGAGACTGTCCCCACCCCTCCCCTGACTGTGGAAGTACAGTTTCTCACTTAGACACAAAATGGCTTCCTGGGCATAGAATAAAAACTTAAATGGGTGAAAGCATGATTCACTAACCAGTCTCTCGGGATTTAGACAATTTAAGAATGCTACATACGTGCTCCTTATCTGTAATAAGCTTACAAAGAGCCTCATTCACCAAACAACTAGCCAAGGACATGATAAGGTAAACATCGGCCCACAGGCCCAGTTGATACAGTGAGAGAACAGAAAGTGCAGAGGGATCCCATAATAAAGGATTAGTTAATCTTATCCCAAGGTATTTCTGTTCGTTATTCTAACGCAGCCCGGAATACGTTGTTTCAGTAATTCGCAAGGTCTGTGCCTTTGTAATCAGCTATGATTCAATGCTATATCATGTGGCACAGAAAGCCGGTTTTGTTTCTGTACTGTATCAATATGTTACAACTTCTGTATTACTTTGAAGAGGTCTGATGTAGCCCTTGACTACACAACTCTTCCCTTGCAAGCAAATAAAGCCTGTCCTCAACAATACTTTGTGTTTAAAGAGTCTTACTCGGGAGTCGAGACTTCGACACGACCCGACCACTCCTGATGGCCGAGACTGTCCCCGCCCCTCCCCCGACCCGACCAGTCCTGATGGCCGAGACTGTCCCCGCCCCTCCCCCGACCCGACCAGTCCTGATGGCCGAGAGTGTCCCCGCCCCTCCCCCGACCCGACCAGTCCTGATGGCCGAGACTGTCCCCGCCCCGCCCCCGACCTGACCCGACCAGTCCTGATGGCCGAGACTGCCCCCGCCCCTCCCCCGACCTGACCCGACCAGTCCTGATGGCTGAGACTGTCCCCGACCCGACCAGTCCTGATGGCCGAGAGTGTCCCCGCCCCTCCCCCGACCCGACCAGTCCTGATGGCCGAGACTGTCCCCGCCCCTCCCCCGACCTGACCTGACCAGTCCTGATGGCAGAGACTGTCCCCGCCCCTCCCCCGACCCGACCAGTCCTGGTGGCCGAGACTGTCCCCGCTCCTCCCCCGACCCGACCAGTCCTGCTGGCCGAGACTGTCCCCGCCCCTCCCCCGACCCGACCTGGCCAATCCTGATGGCCGAGACTGTCCCCGGCCCTCCCCCGACCCGACCAGTCCTGGTGGCCGAGACTGTCCCCGCCCCTCCCCCGACCGGACCAGTCCTGATGGCCGAGACTGTCCCCGCCCCTCCCCCGACCAGTCCTGATGGCCGAGACTGTCCCCCGCCCCTCCCCCGACCCGACCAGTCCTGATGGCCCAGACTGTCCCCGCCCCTCCCCCGACCCGACCAGTCCTGATGGCCGAGACTGTCCCCGCTCCTCCCCCGACCCGACCCGACCAGTCCTGATGGCCGAGACTGACCCCGCCCCTCCCCCGATCTGACCAGTCCTGATGGCGGAGACTGCCCCCGCCCCTCCCCCGACCCGACCCGACCAGTCCTGTTGGCCGAGACTGTCCCCCGCCCCTCCCCCGACCCGACCAGTCCTGATGGCCGAGACTGTCCCCGCCCCCGACCCGACCAGTCCTGATGGCCGAGACTGTCCCCGCCCCTCCCCCGACCCGACCAGTCCTGATGGCCGAGACGGTCCCCGCCCTCACCCAACCCGACCAGTCATGATGGCTGAGACTGGCCCCGCCCCTCCCCCGACCCGACCAGTCCTGATGGCTGAGGCCGTCCCCGACCCGACCAGTCCTGATGGCCGAGATTCTCCCCGCCCCTCCCCCGACTCGACCAGTCCTGATGGCCGAGACCGTCCCCGACCCTCCCCCGACCCGACCAGTCCTGATGGCCGAGTCTGTCCCCGACCTGACCAGTCCTGATGGCCGAGACTGTCCCCGCCCCTCCCCCGACCAGTCCTGATGGCCAAGAATGTCCCCGACCCGACCAGTCCTGATGGCCGAGTCTGTCCCCGACCCGACCAGTCCTGGTGGCCGAGACTGTTCCCTCCCCTCCCCCAACCCGGCCAGTCCTGATGGCCGAGACTGTCCCCGCTCCTCCCCCGACCCGACCTGACCAGTCCTGATGGCCGAGACTGTCCCCGCTCCTCACCCGACCCGACCAGTCCTGATGGCCGAGACTGTCCCCACCCCTCCCCCGACCCGACCAGTCCTGATGGCCGAGACTGTCCCCACCCCTCCCCCGACCCGACCAGTCCTGATGGCCGAGACTGTCCCCTCCCCCGACCCGACCAGTCCTGATGGCCGAGACTGTCCCCACCCCTCCCCTGACTGTGGAAGTACAGTTTCTCACTTAGACACAAAATGGCTTCCTGGGCATAGAATAAAAACTTAAATGGGTGAAAGCATGATTCACTAACCAGTCTCTCGGGATTTAGACAATTTAAGAATGCTACATACGTGCTCCTTATCTGTAATAAGCTTACAAAGAGCCTCATTCACCAAACAACTAGCCAAGGACATGATAAGGTAAACATCGGCCCACAGGCCCAGTTGATACAGTGAGAGAACAGAAAGTGCAGAGGGATCCCATAATAAAGGATTAGTTAATCTTATCCCAAGGTATTTCTGTTCGTTATTCTAACGCAGCCCGGAATACGTTGTTTCAGTAATTCGCAAGGTCTGTGCCTTTGTAATCAGCTATGATTCAATGCTATATCATGTGGCACAGAAAGCCGGTTTTGTTTCTGTACTGTATCAATATGTTACAACTTCTGTATTACTTTGAAGAGGTCTGATGTAGCCCTTGACTACACAACTCTTCCCTTGCAAGCAAATAAAGCCTGTCCTCAACAATACTTTGTGTTTAAAGAGTCTTACTCGGGAGTCGAGACTTCGACACGACCCGACCACTCCTGATGGCCGAGACTGTCCCCGCCCCTCCCCCGACCCGACCAGTCCTGATGGCCGAGACTGTCCCCGCCCCTCCCCCGACCCGACCAGTCCTGATGGCCGAGAGTGTCCCCGCCCCTCCCCCGACCCGACCAGTCCTGATGGCCGAGACTGTCCCCGCCCCGCCCCCGACCTGACCCGACCAGTCCTGATGGCCGAGACTGCCCCCGCCCCTCCCCCGACCTGACCCGACCAGTCCTGATGGCTGAGACTGTCCCCGACCCGACCAGTCCTGATGGCCGAGAGTGTCCCCGCCCCTCCCCCGACCCGACCAGTCCTGATGGCCGAGACTGTCCCCGCCCCTCCCCCGACCTGACCTGACCAGTCCTGATGGCAGAGACTGTCCCCGCCCCTCCCCCGACCCGAGCAGTCCTGATGGCCGAGACTGTCCCCGCCCCTCCCCCGACCCGACCAGTCCTGATGGCCGAGACTGTCCCCGCCCCTCCCCCGACCCGACCAGTCCTGATGGCCGAGAGTGTCCCCGCCCCTCCCCCGACCCGACCAGTCCTGATGGCCGAGACTGCCCCCGCCCCTCCCCCGACCTGACCCGACCAGTCCTGATGGCTGAGACTGTCCCCGCCCCTCCCCCGACCCGACCAGTCCTGATGGCCGAGAGTGTCCCCGCCCCTCCCCCGACCCGACCAGTCCTGATGGCCGAGACTGTCCCCGCCCCTCCCCCGACCTGACCTGACCAGTCCTGATGGCAGAGACTGTCCCCGCCACTCCCCCGACCCGAGCAGTCCTGATGGCCGAGACTGTCCCCGCCCCTCCCCCGACCCGACCAGTCCTGATGGCCGATACTGTCCCTGCCCCTCCCCCGACCCGACCAGTCCTGATGGCCGAGACTGTCCCCGCCCCTCCCCCGACCCGACCAGTCCTGATGGCCGAGGCTGTCCCCGCCCCTCCCCCGACCCGACCAGTCCTGATGGCCGAGACTGTCCCTGCCCCTCCCCCGACCCGACCAGTCCTGATGGCCGAGACTGTCCCCGCCCCTCCCCCGACCCGACCAGTCCTGATGGCCGAGACTGTCCTCGCCCCTCCCCCGACCCGACCACTCCTCATGGCCAAGACTGTCCCCGCCCCTCCCCCGACCGGACCAGTCCTGATATCCGAGACTGTCCCTGCCCTTCCCCCGACCCGACCAGTCCTGGTGGCCGAGACTGTCCCCGCCCCTCCCCCGACCTGACCAGTTCTGATGGCCGAGAGTGTCCCCGCCCCACCCCCGACCCGATCAGTCCTGATGGCCGAGACTGTCCCCGCCCCTCCCCCGACCCGACCAGTCCTGATGGCCGAGACTGCCCCCGCCCCTCCCCCGACCTGACCCGACCAGTCCTGATGGCCGAGACTGTCCCCGCCCCTCCCCCGACCCGACCAGTCCTGATGGCCGAGACGGTCCCCGCCCTCACCCAACCCGACCAGTCATGATGGCTGAGACTGGCCCCGCCCCTCCCCCGACCCGACCAGTCCTGATGGCTGAGGCCGTCCCCGACCCGACCAGTCCTGATGGCCGAGATTCTCCCCGCCCCTCCCCCGACTCGACCAGTCCTGATGGCCGAGACCGTCCCCGACCCTCCCCCGACCCGACCAGTCCTGATGGCCGAGTCTGTCCCCGACCTGACCAGTCCTGATGGCCGAGACTGTCCCCGCCCCTCCCCCGACCAGTCCTGATGGCCAAGAATGTCCCCGACCCGACCAGTCCTGATGGCCGAGTCTGTCCCCGACCCGACCAGTCCTGGTGGCCGAGACTGTTCCCTCCCCTCCCCCAACCCGGCCAGTCCTGATGGCCGAGACTGTCCCCGCTCCTCCCCCGACCCGACCTGACCAGTCCTGATGGCCGAGACTGTCCCCGCTCCTCACCCGACCCGACCAGTCCTGATGGCCGAGACTGTCCCCACCCCTCCCCCGACCCGACCAGTCCTGATGGCCGAGACTGTCCCCACCCCTCCCCCGACCCGACCAGTCCTGATGGCCGAGACTGTCCCCTCCCCCGACCCGACCAGTCCTGATGGCCGAGACTGTCCCCACCCCTCCCCTGACTGTGGAAGTACAGTTTCTCACTTAGACACAAAATGGCTTCCTGGGCATAGAATAAAAACTTAAATGGGTGAAAGCATGATTCACTAACCAGTCTCTCGGGATTTAGACAATTTAAGAATGCTACATACGTGCTCCTTATCTGTAATAAGCTTACAAAGAGCCTCATTCACCAAACAACTAGCCAAGGACATGATAAGGTAAACATCGGCCCACAGGCCCAGTTGATACAGTGAGAGAACAGAAAGTGCAGAGGGATCCCATAATAAAGGATTAGTTAATCTTATCCCAAGGTATTTCTGTTCGTTATTCTAACGCAGCCCGGAATACGTTGTTTCAGTAATTCGCAAGGTCTGTGCCTTTGTAATCAGCTATGATTCAATGCTATATCATGTGGCACAGAAAGCCGGTTTTGTTTCTGTACTGTATCAATATGTTACAACTTCTGTATTACTTTGAAGAGGTCTGATGTAGCCCTTGACTACACAACTCTTCCCTTGCAAGCAAATAAAGCCTGTCCTCAACAATACTTTGTGTTTAAAGAGTCTTACTCGGGAGTCGAGACTTCGACACGACCCGACCACTCCTGATGGCCGAGACTGTCCCCGCCCCCTCCCCCGACCCGACAGTCCTGATGGCCGAGACTGTCCCCGCCCCTCCCCCGACCCGACCAGTCCTGATGGCCGAGAGTGTCCCCGCCCCTCCCCCGACCCGACCAGTCCTGATGGCCGAGACTGTCCCCGCCCCGCCCCCGACCTGACCCGACCAGTC
>NW_028226020.1:0-89225 GCF_052327205.1 Somniosus microcephalus
GGGCGTGTCTCAGTTGCACTGCGCGCTCCAGGCTTCGCGCTGGCTGCACTCCTGGGCGGCGTGACGTCAGACGCTGCCCGGGAGTCAACATTTTAAAACAGCAATTCCAGGCGTCCCTGAAGCTCAACGGCCGGCGCGTCGGGTAAGTGCATATCGGGGGCTTGCACGCGCGGCAAGCCCCCGACCCGAATTTCTGGGCCAATGGTTATTGCCAGCAGCCAGATTTTAGGTTTGGGGTAAAGGTTAGAGGTTAGTTGACTGGACAAACTCAGTCTTCTAGGTCATCAAAAGGAGGAAATCTTTTAAATGGTAGATGGGGTGCCAATCAAGTGGTTCCAATCCCCTCTGGCTGCACCAGTGGTGCCAGGAGGATTGGAGAACTGCTAACGTACCATTGTTTGAAAAGCTCCCCCAACTGCATCCCGCAGCATGCTACCTGCCAGCATCTCAGCACAACCCCATGAGGTTGAAAAGGACAACTAAAGAACAACAAGGCCTCAGGAGCAGATGGAATCCCCGCGAGGCACTAAAGCATGGCGGAGAAGCACTACTGGCGCAAATTCATGAACTCATTTCTCTTATCCGGAAAGAGGAGAGCATGCCAGGGGATCTCAGAGATGCCGTAATTGTGACCATCTTCAAGAAAGGTGACAAGTCCGATTGCGGTAATTACAGAGGAGTTTCCCTGCTGTCTGCCACAGGGCTCCTCAATCGCCTTCTCCCAGTGGCCGAAGAGCTCCTCCCAGAGTCGCAATGTGGATTACACCCACTAGGGCACAATGGACATGATCTTCACCGCGCGTCAATTACAAGAGAAATGCAGGGAACAGCACCAACCGCTGTACATGGCCTTCTTTGATCTCACAAAGGCCTTCGACACTGTCAACCATGAGGGATTATGGAGTGTCCTCCTCAAATTCGGCTGCCCTCAAAGGTTTGTCACCATCCTCCGCCTGCTTCACGACGACATGCAAGCCGTGATCCTGACCAATGGTTCCACCACAGACCCAATTCACGTACGAACTGGGGTCAAGCAAGGCTGTGTCATCGCACCAACACTCTTCTCAATCTTCCTTGCTGCAATGCTCCATCTCACTCTCAGTAAGCTCCCCACTGGAGTGGAGCTAATTTACAGAACAAATGGGAAACTGTTCAACCTCTGTCGCCTCCAGTCCAGATCCAAGGTCGTCCCATCCTCTGTTGGAATTCTCTGCTTCAAAGGGCTGTGGATGCTCAGTCGTTGAGTATATTCAAGGCTGAGATCGATAGATTTTTGGATTCTAAAGGAATCAAGGGCTATGGAGACTGGGCGGGAAAGTGGAGTTGAGGTCGAAGATCAGCCATGATCTTATTGAATGGCGGAGCAGGCTCGAGGGGCCGAATGGCCGACTCCTGCTCCTAATTAATGGCCCAGAACTTGGTGTCGGGGGCTTGCCGCGCGTGCAAGCCCCCGATCTGCACTCACCCTGCGCGCTGACATCTGAAGCCCGGGCCTGCTTGCATTTCCTGTCACAGGCCCGGTTCAGATGTCAGCGCGCAGTGCTTACCTGATCCAGCGGCGTAGTTAGTGCGGTGTGCCGGCTGGGATCAGGTGAGCACTGTACAACCAATCAGGGGAGGGGAAGGTTCATTCATGAGTTTGAGAGTAAGAACTGTCAAACTCATGAAAACTACGGGGGCCCAAAACACTATTTAAACTTTAAATAAAAATTTAAAAAACATCCCAATCATTAAATTAAGTATAAATAAGTTTAAAAAAATAATTTAAACAATAATTTTTTTTTTTGAAATTTTTTTTTTATAAAAAGGGTCTAAAACTAAACTTACCTTATTGTAAATTCTTTAAAATAATAAACCTGTGGGAAAAAAAATTCTAAATTGCACTAAAACACCACTTACCTGTAAAAATAAATATTTACGTGTGCTTTTTACAAGCGTAAAGACCGGAGGCCTTTACACATGCGCAAATCCCCCAAAACAGAGGAAATCCAAGACGCACGCGCTGCCCCCTACAGCGCACGCGCTAGCCTCTTCACCTCTTGGGTTAGAGGAGAGGAAATGCCGGTTTTCAGCGCATGCGCTGTGCATGCTGAAAACCGGCATTTCCTCCGGCCAGACGCGTGAGTAACCCTTCCGTACTCACGCGTTTGGGGTGGAATTACTGCCCCAATATGTTCTTTTGTTCTTAACAAGCTGAGCAAGGTATAACTTAGAGACCAACTTTCCCAGTGTTCTGAGCCCAAACAAACAAAGAGTTGGTTCATGTTTCATGTTTACTTAATACAGGTAGACTACCCTTTATCCGGACTTCCGTAAACCAAAACCCTCTAAAAACCGAAGGTTTTTTCGGTCAGCGTAAGTCGTGCGCACGACATGACCAGAGTGGCGCACGACTTACAGGCCTAGCCGGATAAGGGATAGTGTAGCATTTTTCCGCACTTCTGAAAACCGAAATCGCTCAGCGTAAGTGTACCAGCCTCTATCCGCACATCCGAAACCAGAAAACCTCTGAAAGCCGAAAGTGGCGCAAAGCATGACTTCTGAAAACCGAAATCGCTCAGCGTAAGTCGTGCGCATGACCCCGACCCCCGCCGACCCCCACCCCCGACCCCCCGGCCGAACCCGACCCCCACCGACCCCCGACCCCCCCGCCGACCCCGACCCCCCGCCGACCCCCACCCTTTCGGATAAAGGATAGTGCATCCTTTATCCGCACTCCCGCAAACCGAATTACTCTGAAAACCGAAGTGTTTTCGCGCACCTTCCGAAATCCGAAATTTTCCTAAAACCGAAACACGGCTGGTCCCGAGGTTTTCGGATAAAGGATAGTCTACCTGTACAATCAACCCAACAGGTCAGAGACCAACGGGCCTTCGAGCCCTGACTCCTGACTGGTTGGGCAAAGGTCAGAACAACAACCCCTTGATCCATGTTTAGGAAGGACGATTTGGGGATAATTTTTGAAAGCCCTGTTGATGTTCCCAAACAGCCCAAAGCTCATGGAAAAGCATTCTGAAACCTGTGAGATGAAAAGGACATTATTTGCCCAGTTAGAAAGCAGACTGGAAGGAGCTGGTGATTGTCCAGTGAGAAGAAACCATCTATTTTCAGATAAACTCATGTTGTGATGGTGTCAGAGTGGATCTCCCACTCATGGAGCGGCTGAGACCAGTCCTGGCATTGTTCACCAGGCCTCGAGGTTAAATGGACTGTGGATTAAGCGGCAATGTGTGTTATGACGAAAGGACCATGATCAGATCTTCACACTTTTTAAATTGTAGATGAGCAGTGTTGTCCAGTCAGCTAACTTTTAATCTTAACCTCTAACCCCAACTCACAGCCTCTAATCGTAACCTCTAACACCAACTCCTAGTCTCTAATCTTAACCTCTAACCCAAACTCCTAGCCTCTAATCTTAACCTCTAACCCCAACTCCTAGCCTCTAATCTTAACCTCTAACCCCAACTCCTAGCCTCTAATCTTAACCTCTAACCCCAACTCCTAGCCTCTAATATTAACCCAACACCTAACTCAGAAAAAGAGCACGTATGACAGATGTTCTTATGTCAGGTTGCAAATACATCTGAGAATCAGGCTATATATAGAGGAGAAGTGAAAAAGAAAGCAAGAGGGGCAAAGAGAGGGTATGAGAATAGAATGGCAGTCAACATAAAAGGTAATTTAAAAGTCTTCTACAGGCATATAAATAGCAAAAGGGTAGTAAGAGGAGGGGTGGGCCGATTAGGGACCAAAAAGGAGACCTACACATGAAGGCAGAGGGTATGGCTGAGGTACTAAATGAGTACTTTGCATCTGTCTTCACCAAGGAAGAGGATGCTGCCATAGACACAGTGAAGGAGGAGGTAGTGGAGACACTTGATAGGATAAAAATTGATAAAGAAGAGCTATTAGAAAGGCTGGCTGTACTTAAAGTAGATAAATCACCAGGAGCGGATGGGATGCATCCTAGGATGCTGAGGGAATTGAGGGAGGAAATCGCGGAGGTACTGGCCATAATATTCCAATCCTCCATAGATACGGATGGGCAGACACGTGGCAGATAAAATTTAATGCAGAAAAGTGTGATGTGACACATTTTGGTAGAAAGAATGAAGAGAGGACATATAAACTAAATGGTACAATCCTAAAGGGGGTGCATGAACAGGGAGACCTAGGGGTGTATGTGTGCACAAATCGTTGAAGGTGGCAGGGCAGGTTGAGAAAGCAGTTAAAAAAGTTTACGGGATCCTGGGCTTCATAAATAGAGGCACAGGGCTGGATTTTATGAATGGAGACGTGTTGGAGGCGGGACTGCTGCTTGCCTGGTTTCATAGAAACATAGAAACATAGAGATAGGAACAGGAGTAGGCCATTCGGCCCTTCGAGCCTGCTCCGCCATTCAATGAGATCATGGCTGATCTTCGTCTGAGATCATAGCTGATCTTACCAGTTCAGTACCCCGTCCCCGCCTTTTCTCCGTAACCCTTAATCCCCTTAGCCTTCAGAAATATATCCAATTCTCTCTTGAAAATATTTATTGAATTAGCCTTCGCAGCCCTCTGTGGCAGGGAATTCCACAGGCTCACCACTCTTTGAGTGAAGAAATTCTTCCTCATCTCTGTTTTAAATGATTTGCCCGCTATTTTTAGACTGTGGCCCCTGGTTCTGTGCTCCCCGGCCATTGGAAACATTCTCTCTGAATTCAGCCTGTCCAGGCCTGCCATAATTTTATATGTTTCGATGAGATCCCCTCTCAATCTTCTAAACTCCAGTGAGTACAAGCCCAAACTATTTAATCTCTCTTCGTAGGTCATTCCCGCCATTCCAGGTATCAGCCTGGTGAATCGCCGTTGCACTCTTTCCATGGCAAGAACATCCTTCCGCAGATGGGGCGACCAAAACTGTACACAATACTCCAGATGCAGTCTCACCAGCACCTTGTACAGCTGTAGTAAGGTATCCCTATTCCTATACTCGAACCCCCTTGATATGAAGGCCAACATGCCATTTGCCTTCTTAATCGCCTGTTGCACCTGCATGCTCTCCTTCAGTGACTGGTGCACAAGAACACCCAGGTCCCTCTGCACTTCCCCATCGCCCAATCTATTGCCATTTAGATAATAATCTACCCTCCTGTTTTTACCCCCAAAGTGGATAACCTCGCATTTATCCACATTATAGTGCATCTGCCACGTATCCGCCCATTCCCCCAACCTGTCCAAATCGCACTGTAGCCTCCTGACATCCTCATCAGAGCCCACCCCTCCTCCTAGTTTAGTGTCGTCAGCGAATTTGGAAATATTGCATCCAATTCCCTGATCCAGATCATTTATATATATTGTGAACAGCTGGGGTCCCAGGACAGATCCTTGCGGCACCCCGCTGGTCACTGCCTGCCACTCCGAAAACGAGCCGTTTATTCCAACTCTCTGTTTTCTATCCGCCAGCCAGTTCTCTATCCACGTTAATACTTTGCCCCCAATCCCATGAGCCTTAATTTTGCATGATAATCTTTTGTGTGGAACCTTATCGAAGGCTTTCTGGAAGTCAAGGTACACCACATCCACTGGCTCTCCCCCATCTATTTTACCAGTTACTTCCTCAAAAAATTCCAGCAGATTAGTCAAACACGATTTACCCTTTGTAAATCCATGTTGACTCTGTCCGATCCTTTCCCCATTTGTCAAGTGCTCCGCTATTTTATCCTTAATAATGGACTCTAGCATTCTGCCCACAACCGATGTAAGGCTTACTGGTCTATAATTCCCTGCTTTCTCTCTACCCCCCTTTTTAAATATTGGGGTAACATTAGCTACCCTCCAATCCACGGGTACTGTTCCCGAGTCAATGGAGTTCCGGAAGATGATCCTTAGAGCATCTGCTATCTCCAGGGCCACCTCCTTAAGTACCCTAGGATGTAGTTTATCAGGCCCCGGGGATTTGTCGGCCTTCAGTCCCCTCAACTTACCCAGCACCATATCCCTAGAGATACTAATTTCTGTCAGCTCCTCCCTCTCATTAGTCCCTATGTTTGCCGATATTCCTGGGAGGTTATTTGTGTCCTCCTTTGTGAATACAGAACCAAAGTATGAGTTTAATTGGTCTGCCATTTCCTTATTCTCCATTATATATTCTCCCGAATCGGACTGCAAGGGACCGACTTGGGATTTTACCAGTCTTTTCCTCCTGATATACCGATAAAAGCTTTTGCAGTCTGTCTTTATGTTTGCTGCAAGTTTACTTTCGTATTCTATTTTCCCCTTCCTGATTAATCCCTTTGTCCTCTTTTGCTGTATCTTGTACTGCCCCCAATCTTCCGGTCTGGTGCTTTTTTTTGCCAGTTGATATGCCCTTTTTTTTGATTTTATGCTGTCCCTAATTTCCCTCGTTATCCACGGTTGAGTCACCTTTTTAGGTTTATTTTTGTGCCAAACCGGTATAAACATGTTCTGGAATTCTTCCATTCTATCTTTGAATGCTTGCCATTGTCTATCCACTGTCAATCCCCCCAGAAACACCACCCAATCAATCTTACCCAATTCCCGTCTCATACCCTCGTAATTCCCTTTATTTAAGTTCTGGACCTTAGTCTCTGATTCAATTTCCTCACTCTCCATCTCGACTGAGAGCTCGATCATATTATGATCGCTCTGACCCAAGGGGCCTCGTACAAGAAGATTGCTGATAAGTCCCTTCTCATTGCACAATACCCAGTCTAAAATGGCCTGATCTCGAGTCGGCTCCTCGACATATTGGTCCAGATAACCGTCCCGAAAACATTCCAGGAATTCCTCCTCCTCAGAATTTTTACTTGTTTGGGTAGTCCAATCAATATGTAAATTAAAGTCACCCATGATGACAGCTGTGCTCTTATCGCACGCTTCTCTAATTTCCCTTTTTATGCCTTCCCTCACCTCCATATTACTATTTGGAGGCCTATATATCACACCCACTAACGTTTTCCTCCCCTTGCTATTTCTCATTTCTACCCATACAGATTCCGTTTCATCCGAGTTAATATCCTTCCTTTCCATTGCATTAATCCCCTCCTTCAGTCCCGCCTCCATCAGACTCTGGCCAACCAGCAGGATCTTCCTCTGATTGACCTTGTTAAGCCTGCCCGGCGGGCTCAGCAGGCCAATTAGTAGGAAGTCAGTGACAGAGCACGTCAATGTATGATGTGTCATCTATCAAGAACTTTTGGAAGAAGAAATATCATCATTTGACAGCTCTGTGAAGCTGTCAAATTACTGACATTCTGTGTAGTTTGATGAGACCTTGTGTTCAGGACTCATCAAACCTTTCTACTTTGTAGAAATCAGATGACTGTTGGATTGGAGGATCCAACAGCCAGTCTGTGATCTCTACAATGGAGATGTCAGGACTCCGGCTCCACAGCGACTGAAGGCTGTAGGCAGAAACAAAGGTAAGTTAACATTTTCTAACACTTGACACTCACCTCACATACTTACCACTCCACACTTGCACCCATCACTCACCTCTACATTGCACTTTCAGACCCCTCCGACCCCCGCAGACCTCCTACTCGGCTCCTACACCCTGGCGGGGTTCCCCGAGGTCAGGAAGCCCGCACTTCGGAATGAAAAATGGGGATAATCCTATTTTCTGCCTGTTAACTACCAGTTAATAGGCTTTAATCCCTTCCCGCCTCCAATGAGACGGGACCCGGGGCAGGACGGCTTCCCGCCTCCTGGCAAGAGGGCACGGAGGCGGGTTGGGGCGGGTTTGCCACCCGTCCCCAAATTCTGCAACTTTACCGGCAGTCCCACCTCCAAACCCGCCTCCTCGGGGCTGAGAAAATCCAGCCCTAAGAGTACAAATGTGTGGAAATGATGATGAACCTGTATTAAACACTGGTTCAGTCCCAACTGGAGTATTGTGTCCAATTGTGGGCACCACACTTTAGGAAGGATGTGAAGGCCCTAGAGAGGGTGCAGAAAAGATTTACAAGAACGGTTCCAGGGATGAGGGACTTCAGTTATGTGGATAGACTGGAGAAGCTGAGGTTGTTCTCCTTGGGGCAGAGAAGATTGAGAGGAGATTTGAGGTGTTCAAAATCATGAGGGGGCTGGACAGAGTAGATAGAGAGAAACTGTTCCCATTGGTGGAAGGGTCGAGAACCAGAGAACACAGATTTAAGGTGACTGGCAAAAGAACCAAAGGTGACATGAGGAAAAACATTATTTATGCAGCGAATGGTTAGGATCTGGAATGCACTATCGTTCCCACCCTTTCAGGCAGTGAGTTCCAGACCCCCACCACCCTCTGGGTGAAAAGCTTCTCCTCATCTTCCCTCTAATCCTTCTACCAACTACTTGAAATCTAGGCCGCCTGGTTCTTGACCTCTCTGCTAAGGGAAATAGGTCCTCCCTATCCACTCTATCTAGGCATCTCATAATTTTATACACCTCAATTAAATCTCCCCTCAGCCTCCTCTGTTCCACAGAAAACAACCCCAGCCTATCCAATCTTTCCTCATAGCTAAAGTTTTCCAGCCCTGGCAACATCCTCGTAAATCTCCTCTGCACCCTCTCCAGTGCAATCACATCCTTCCTGTGATGTGGTGACCAGAACTGCACGCAGTACTCTAGCTGTGGCCTAACTAGTGTTTTATACAGTTCAAGCATAACCCCCCTGCTCTTATATTCTATGCCTCGGCTAATAAAAGAAAGCATTCTGTATGCGTTTTTAACTACATTATCGACCTGTCCTGCTACCTTTAACGATCTGTGGACGTACACTCCAAGGTCCCTCTGTTCCTCCACACCTCTCAGTATCCTCCTATTAATTGTGTATTCCCTTGCCTTGTTGCCCCTCCCTTGCCTTGTTGCATTACCTCACACTTTTCCAGATTGAATTCCATTTGCCACTTTTCTGCCCAACTGACCAGTTCATCGATATCTTCCTGCAGTCTGAAGCTTTCCTCCTCACTGTCAACCACACCGACAATTTTTGAATCATCTGCAAATTTCCTTATCATGCCCCCTACATTGAAGTCTAAATCATTAATATATACCACATAAAGTAAGGGACCGAGTACTGAGCCCTGTGGAACCCCACTGGAAACAGCCTTCCAGTCGCAAAAACTCCCCTCAACCGTCACCCTCTGCTTCCTGCCACTGAGACAATTTTGGATCCACTTTGCCACTTTCCCTTGGATCCCATGGGCTTTTACTTTTTTGATCAGCCTGCCATGTGGGACCTTGTCAAAAGTCTTGCTAAAATCCATATAGACTACATCAAACGCACTGCCCTCATCGACCC
This sequence comes from Somniosus microcephalus, assembly GCF_052327205.1. Classification (NCBI taxonomy): domain Eukaryota; kingdom Metazoa; phylum Chordata; class Chondrichthyes; order Squaliformes; family Somniosidae; genus Somniosus; species Somniosus microcephalus. Next base: position 9,286 of record NW_028226020.1, read on the forward strand.
TCCTTGTTACCTCCTCAAAGAATTCAATCGAGTTAGTCAGACACAACCTTCCCTTAACAAAACCATGCTGACTGTCCCTGATTAATCTGCATCTTTCTAAATGAAGGTTTATACTGTCCCTCAGAATTGATTCCAGTAATTCGCCCACCACCGAGGTGAAACTAACCGGCCTGTAATTGCTCGGTTTATCTCTTCCTCCCTTTTTAAACAATGGTGCAATGTTAGCAGTTCTCCAATCCTCTGGCACCACTCCTGTAGCCAGGGAGGATTGGAAAATGATGGTCAGAGCCTCCGCAATTTCCTCCCTTGCTTCTTTTAATAGCCTCGGATATATTTCATTCGGCCCTGGCGATTTATCTACTTTCAAGGATGCTAAACCCCTTAATACTTCCTCTGGAGACTGCACATTCGCGGTGTAGGTGTGGTGGAGCGGTGTTTACAAGCACGGACAGCCAAGGTGTTGGTGTCGATAAAAGCGTACCGGTGATAATTCTCATAGTAGAATTCAGCTGGACATCAATGGATTTGACACACGGACTTGATAGCCATGCTGGAGAGCAGTACTCCGCTGTAGAGTACACCAGAGCTGTTAGATCCGTGATTCTGAGAGTATGATGTTTTTCAATAACCACACGGATGCTGTAACTTAACAATCAACAGGTATTTACTGGAGTAGGGTAGTCTCAAGACTGGGGTACGGAGGCATGCTCAAGGCTTATATACAGGTGTGGTCACTGCCGGTACTACAGTATACAGGAGCTGTAAAAGTAGTTCTCTCTTAAAGGTACATACACTACAATTCCTCCCCTTTTAGATTAGTAGTACCCAGAATATTCAAATAACAATTAACACTTTAACATGTACATTAAACAGCAATAGTCCATTTATAGATTCAGTCTTTGGGGCGGCTTCCTGATCCTTTCGGGATAGCGCCTTTCCTGAGGTTCTTGTTCTTGGTGCGGAGGCGATTCTGGCCCCTTTTCATCGGTTAGTTCATCGGGTTCCACTGCTACTGGTTCGGAGGTAGATGCTACCGGTATGTCGGGTTCATCCCCAGGTACGCAAGACATGGGGTTGACTCGTTCCTGTGACGCTAAGATCTGATCAACGTGGCATCTCACAATGTTCTCCCCGACATCCACTGTGTACATTAATGGCCCCTGCCATGTGCATATCGTTCCGGGTTGCCATTTCTCTGTTCGGTAGTCACGGGCCAAGACTGGTTGTCCTACATTGAAGCTCCTTGTCGGCTTCTCATTGATGTGCTGGAATTGTTTATCCTCAACATTTCTTCGCACATTTGGTCTAAGCAAGTCCAGACGAGATCGCAACCTTCGGTTAAAGAACATCATGGCCGGGGTCTGGTTGGTAACTGCATGTGTCGCGTTTCGGTAGGCTAATAAGAAATTGTCCACCTTATGCTGTAGTGGAATTTCATTGTCGCACATGGCCTTTATCGCCTTCTTAAAGGTTTGTACGAACCTCTCAGCCAATCCATTTGTGGCTGGATGATACGGGGCGGATGTGTAATGCCTTACCCCATTCCTTCTCATAAATTTCCGAAACTCTTCGGACACAAACTGTGGTCCATTATCAGAGCAAATCTGCTCTGGCAAGCCGTTTCTGGCAAATATGGTCCGTAGGACTGCAATCGTTTTCTCTTTGGCCTAGAAATTGGGTATAGCCCCGCTTGGGGCGTTAGAATTGGTGCAGCGCAAAGTTTATAGCCAGATGCAACTTATCGCCACCTGGCGCGATATTGGGTTGCATCGCCCCTAAAGGTGATTGAGGCGCGAATCCAGGCATTACACGGGACTCCTAAGGAGCTAAACTTCCGGCACAACCCAATATCGGAGCGGACGGGCGCAGCGCAGGTGCTCTCAATTACTGATGACCACGAGACTTCCAGGCACCGGCCAGCTCTTAAAGGGGTGGGTCAGTCAGCTTCAGCATCCACACTCTGCACCTTGAAGGCCTCAGAATCGGCGCAGGCCCTTCTCTGGTGCTAAAAACTTGGACCATATGGTGAAGGTGAGACAGAGAGCAGAGCACTTCACCAATGAGGCTCTGGAGCAATTGGTGGCCGCAGTGGAGCGCCGGCGAGATGTTCTCTACCCAGACAATGGCACGAGGCCGAATCATAAGGACTACCGACGAGCTTGGAGGGATGTATGCCAGAGGGTCAACTCCAGCAGCATGGTGACCAGGAGCTCTGTCCAATGCAGAAAGAAATTCAACGACCTCACTCGGGTCGTGAGAGTGAGTGTTGTTTCTGCAAACTTCTGCATCCCTTCATTTGCACCTGACTTTATGGCTACAGGGTGGGCTGTGCCCCATTGGCCATCTGCCAGCAAGCCCCTTTCTGGGCACACACATGCACATTTGACTCAAGGCGTCATGTAAGGGCTCTTGCACCATGGGGGGCATGAGATGATCACTCAGGGCATCATGTAAGGGCTCTTCCACCATGGGGGGCATGAGATGATCACTCAGGGCATCAGGTAACATAACTTCCCCTCCTTTCCCCTGCAGTCCAAGCTGGCGAGGATTGGCAAAGACCAGCTTCACACCGGTGGAGGACCTCCACAAATGGTCACTCTTACGGATCTCGAGGAGAGAGTCCACCAGATTCTTGGAGGACGTCTGAGTGGTCCTGTAACCACTGCAGCTGCCGACCCCATTGTCGACAGCGATGGTAAGGTTCTCACCTTTTACAACTGTCTCCTTCCACTTGTTCCCCCCGCCAGCATGCTTTCTCACTGTGGACCCAAGTCATAGCCTTGCCGCAATCTGGCATCCCTTGCTGCCAAGCTGTCCTTTTGCTAAAGCCTCTCTTCCACCTCCCTGCTTTCAGATGCTGCATCACCAGCTCGGGAGCCGGGCCCTCAAGCTGCCAGTGCCAGTGCCTCCGAAGGCTCAATGAGAAAATTACTGTCCAACAGAAGGTCAGCAACTTTCTCCAGCAACGATCAGAATGGCCAGCCCAAATGGCTGCAGCTTTTATACTAGTGCTGTCCTCTTTAAATTGCGCCCCCCGAGTCCGAGAAGGGCCTGGGAACGCTCCATCCAACTGTCACTAATAGCGCCAGGTGGAAAGGTTGCGGGCGCCACCGAATATCCGGTCCGGGGCGCCAAAAAGGCGTTGCACACTGAAATGACGTCATGATCTGCCTGCGCCCGCGGGCGAGCGCCAAGTGTTAGCGCCGGCGCTAAAACGATACTCAATATGGGAGGTGGCGCTATATTCACTGCGCCCGCCTGAAAATTGGGTAACGCCCCAATTCTCGGGCTCCTTGGGCGCTAATCACTGGCGCTACCAACCGAATTTCTAGGCCTTTGAGTCCATGAATGAACCAGCAAAATCAATATGCACCCGTTGCAATGGAGAGGAGGGCCACTCCCATGGGTGTAGAGGGGCATGTGGGTGCATTTTGGACCTTCTGGCATCCTGAGCAGCTCTTGGTTAGGTCTTCGATTTGTTGATTGATTCCCGGCCACCACACATAAGCCCTAGCAAGGCTTTTCATTTTCACTCCCCCCAGATGACCTTCATGTAGCTCATTTAGCACTCTCTCCCTTAACTTGGGTGGAATCACCACTCTGGATCCACACATCACTGTCCCCTGGCATACTGACAGCTGTTCTCTTCTGGATGAGAATGCTGGCAACAGTGAGTCGCCATGTGTTGGCCATCCCCTCACTGTCAAATCATATACCCGAGACAGCGTCAGATCATTGCGGGTCTCCTTCTCTATATCCGCGTTCGTTACTGGCAATCGTTCAATTATTGACGAATAAAATATCTCGATAGGGTCCACTGCTGGTGCTTCCTCCACAGTAGGCAGTGGCAGGCGTGATAGCCCATCAGTGTTTCCATGCTGCTTCGTGCCTTTATATTCTATTTCATATTGATTCGCCCCTAGAAACAGGGACCATCTTTGTAGCCGTTGTGCCATCATTACTGCAACGCCCTTCTTAGGATTAAAGATGGAGACAAGTGGTTGGTGGTCAGTCAGCAAGGTGAACTTCTGCCCTTGCAGATAGTGGTTGAATTTTTTTACTCCTCATACTAGGCTGAGGCCTCCCTGTCAATCTGGGCGTAGTTGCACTCGGCTGAGGTTAGTGACCGGGACGCAAAGGCTACTGGTCTCTCCAACCCGTCTGGGAATTTGTGCGACAGCACCGCTCCAATACCATAGGGTGATGCATCACATGCCAAACGAATTGGTAGTGCTGGGTTGAAATGGGCCAACACCTCTTTAGATGTGATCAATTCTTTACACTTCTGGAAAGCTCGTCTACATTTGTCATTCCACTTCCATGGTACCCCTGTTTGCAGTAGGGTGTTCAGTGGGTGTAATACCGTGGACAAATTTGGTAAGAACTTATGGTAGTAGTTTACCAGCCCGAGGAACGACCTCAGTTGTGACACATTTTCCGGTGCTGGAGCCTTGACTACTGCCTCAATCTTTTCAGTGTCCCCGCCTCTCTTGACCAACACCAGTTTGCCTATCGTGCAAACAGATCAACGGAGGATGCAATCACAACTGCTCTACACTCGGCACTGAATCACTTAGATGGTAAAGAGGCCTACATCAGAATGCTGTTCATAGACTACAGCTCAGCATTCAACACTATAGTCCCCAACAAGCTGGCCACCAAACTCCAAACTCTTGGCCTGAACACTTCCCTCTGCAACTGGACCCTGGACTTCCTAACAAACAGACCCCAGTCTGTCAAATTAGGTAACCACACCTCCCCCCCCCCGACCCTGAACACGGGGGCCCCACAAGGATGTGTGCTGAGCCCCCTCCTCTACTCCCTCTTCACCCACGACTGTGTGGCTGTTCATGGTTCCAACACCATCATCAAGTTTGCGGATGATACCACGGTAGTAGGCCAGATCACCAACAACAATGAGTCAGCCTACAGGGAGGCGGTCCAGCATCTCGTAAAGTGGTGCGCCAATAACAACCTGGCCCTTAACATCAAGAAAACCAAAGAAATCATTGTGGACTTCAGGAAGTCTAAAGGCGGAAGTTACACCCCGATCCACATCAATGGGGCTGTGGTGGAAAGGGTGGACAGCTTTAAGTTCCTCGGAGTCCACATTACGGAAGACCTCTCCTGGTCCCTCAATACCTCCTCTCTGGTGAAGAAGGCCCAGCAGTGCCTATATTTCCTAAGGAGGCTGAAGGGATGTAACCTGTCACCCCTGATCCTCTCTAACTTTTACCGCTGCACAATAGAGAGCATCCTGACGAACTGTATCACAGTATGGTATGGCAGCTGTAGCTACTATGACCAGAAAGCCCTGCAGCGGGTAGTCAAAACTGCCCAACGCATTACCGGCACCCGGCTACCGACCATAGAGCACATATACCAGAAACGCTGTTTACGGAGGTCACGGTCCATCATCAAAGACCCTACCCACCCCAGCCACAGTCTGTTCGCCCTCCTGCCATCTGGGAGACGCTACAGATGCATTCGCACCCGTACGACCAGATTTAGGAACAGCTTCTTTCCCAGGGCTGTCATCCTACTGAACTCCACAAATAAACTCTAAAGCCTGCACATCTGCCAATGCACTTTATTATGGTTATGTTTATGTTAATGTATTACAAGCCAAATGTATGTTGAATGTTTAAATGTCTTAATCTAAATGTACACTCTCGGGAGCCGCAAGCCTACATTTCGTTGTACTGCACTTGTGCACTAACAATGACAATAAAAGTTGATTGATTGATTGATTGATTGATTATGTAACCCCTCTTCATCGATGACGTGGCCACAATACGAGATCTCCTTCTGGAAAAACTCGCACTTGTGGCGATTAGCTCGTAGCCGATGTTCCTTTAATCTGGTGAGCACCTTCTCCAAGTTGGCGAGGTGATCACTGTCATTTTCGCCCATGACCAGGATGTCGTCCAAATAACACTGGGTCCCTGGAATCCCTTGCAGGACTTGATCCATCGCCCTTTGCCAAATAGCCGGAGCCGATGCTACCCCGAACACCAGCCGGTTGTATTGATAAAGACCTTTATGAGTGTTAATCGTAAGGTATTGTTTCGAGGCTTCTTCTACCTCCATTTGCAAGTACGCCTGGGCTAGATCAATTTTGGTGAAGCGTTTAACTCCAGATAGCGAGGCGAAAATATCCTCAATCCGTGGAAGCGGATATTGTACCGTGTGAAGGACTGGGTTCACTGTCACCTTAAAATCCCCACAGATGCGGACCTTCTTTGGTTCCCCAGGCGTATTACTCAACGACCTCTTCATTACAGGAACAATGGGTGTAGCCCACTCGCTCCAGTCTACTTTGAGCAGTACTCCTGAACGTTCCAACCCTTCCAGCTCTGCTTTGACAGCTGGTCTGATTGCATAAGGCACTGGTCTGGCCTTAAGAAACTTTGGGCTTGCATTTTCCTCTATTTTAATCGTTGCTGTTATGCCTTTTAGTGTTCCGAGTCCCTCCTGGAACACTTCTTTTGCGTCAGTTAGCATTTTTGACAGTCGTCCAGGTGTGACGTCGTCATCCTTTTTGGCCTTAACCTTCAGTGCCTGTATGGAATGCCAATCTAATTGTATCTTCCGGATCCATTCACGTCCTAGCAGTGGTGGTCCTCCATCTGGCAATACATATATATCCATTTTAGGTATTTCCTGGCCTTTATCACTTTCACCCTTATTTTTCCTTTGGGGTAGACTTTTTGCCCCGTGTACATCTTCAAGACAATCTCTGTAGCTTTCAAGGGTATATGTGAAAATAGCCGCTTGTAGTCCCTTTGGTTTATGACTGTTAGGGCTGATCCTTTGTCCAATTCCATTTTCACTTGGACTCCGTCTATCTTGAGTGTAACCCAGATAGTCTGGTGATCCTCCATTTTGGTTACCTTATGTAGTTTCAAACAACCCAGACCCTTGCTTCCAGAGTCTGTGTCACTTTTCTGTTCGTCTGAACTACTGTCCATCACCTGGTGTACCTTTTTGTACTTCTCCTGTGGAGATTTCTTACTGTTGGTTTTCTTCCCAGACCTACCTGCAGACTCTTGCTATGTGTCCTGCTTTTCCACACTGTCTGCACACTTGGTCCTTGAACCAACAATCCTTCTGGTCATGTGTTGTTCTGCCGCAGCGATAGCACTTCCCTGTTCCATAGGACATTTCATTGGTGCCATATTCTTGCGGTCTCCGTTGTATCTCTGCAGCGCCCCTTGCGGCTGCTTTGTGTGATACTGCCATACTGAAAGCCTTGTCCAGCATAAGATCCTTTTCTGATAGAAGCCATTTCTGAGTTCCTTCACTTTGCAGCCCACACACAAACTTGTCCCTTAACGTATCTGCTAATCCCGCTCCAAACTGGCAGTGTTTCGATAGCTTGCGCAGTTCCGTTAGATACTCAGCATTGCTTTCATCTTTGTGTTGCTTCCTTTTATGGAACTTAAATCGTTCTGCTATCAGCAGTGGTGTGGGGTTTAAGTGGTCCTGTAGGATTTCCACTATGCTTTCGAAATTCTTGCTCACAGGCTTCTCTGGGGTTATTAGGTTTCACAGTAACCCATAAGTTTTTGCACCCATGGAATTTAACAAAACCAGTGCTTTCCTAGCATCTGGCACTTCATTCGCCCTGCAGTACACCTCAATATGTTCCACATATGTCGCCCAATCTTCGACTTCATTGTCAAACGTAGAGATACTGCCACTCTTCTGCATCCCTGGGTGTGACTTAACTGTCAAAAATGGTGTCTCCCGCGCTTCCCCTTCTTCTCCGCTGGCACAAAATGGCGTCTCCCGCGCTTTCCTTCCTTCCCGTGCTCGCCCTTCTTCTCCGCTGCGGCTTCTAAAAATGTCGTCTCCCATGCTCTTCCTTCTCCTCCGCAGCTCAATGGCGTCTCCCGCACTCTCCCTTCTTCTCCTCGCGGACACTGTTCAGCTCTTGAGCCCTGGCTGTGCTCTGCGCGTTCTTTTTTTTTGTGCGCCTTTTCTGTTTCCGCTGCTCGGCCCTGAACCCGGCTGTTTCTTTACCCTCTCTCTCTCCGTTTTGTTTTACCTTGACGCCGCTCGGTTTTCAACCCCCGGCTGCGCCCTGTGCGCTTCACCCTCTGTCTTACCCCGTCGACGCTGCTCGGCTTTCTTCTCCGCCGTCGGTCGGCTCCAGCCACCGCTGTCCGGGAAGGGTCTGTGCTGTACCTGTCGTCAGTCTATTGCTGATCGTCGTGGCTGGGGAACCAAGCCCGGCTCTCCACAGCCTCCCCTGCGATGTTCACTCGCTGCCGGATGGCTGGGCGGTTGCTCGTGGTCGACGCCCGTGTTTCTGGCCTCGACTTTCTTCCACCGCCCTCCCGGAGCGAATCCTCGAAGGGAAATGCAGAGTTGCAGGTAGATTCGAATCGACACTCGTCACCACTGTTAGATCCGTGATTCTGAGAGCATGATGTTTTTCAACAACCACACGGATGCTGTAACTTAACAATCAACAGGTATTTACTGGAGTAGGGTAGTCTCAAGACTGGGGTACAGAGACATGCTCAAGGCTTATATACAGGTGTGGTCACTGCCGGTACTACAGTATACAGGAGCTGTAAAAGTAGTTCTCTCTTAAATGTACATACACTACAATTGCGAGTGCTGCCGTATGGGGGTTTGAGTGTCTGCACCCCTTGTGGATCCGGCCAGTTTCTGGCTCAAGTTGACCCTACTCTTTAGTTTCTTCCCAAGGGTCTGGAGATGCTGTCTAAATGACAGTGTGCGATCAAGCGCAACTCCTAAATAGGAGGGGTTTTTGGCATGGTTCATCTCTGCATCACAAAAGGAGACTTTCAAAGCTTGGTTTGCTTGAGGGTGTTGAGGTGGAATGTCGAGGTGACGGTCTTTTGCAGGTTAGGCCGAAGTTGCGACCGGTGGAAGTAGGCCTCCATCCTCGGTAAACCACTGGTCAGGGTCTCCTCGGTGACGGACAGATTCGTGTTTTGCGTGGCCAAGGCAATGTCATCAGCATATGCGAACTTGTGGGACTCTGTTTCCGGCAGGTCACTGGTGTAAACAATGAATAACTTGGGTGCCAGGACAGAACCCTGTGGGAGTCCGTTGTTCAATGTCCTATATCTGCTCTTCTGGGTGCCAGTGTACACACTGGAGCGTCGGTTGTTAAGCACGGAGTTGAGAAGATGGATCATTGTTCTGCAGGGTAAAATGGTGATGAGCTTGAAAAGCAGCCCATGGCTTCACAAGCATTCTTCCCCTGTTTCAGGAGGGCAATTATTTTAGTCTCCCTCCAGATAGGTGGAATTTTACCGGTTGCCAGTACCTCGGAGAAGAAGGAGGTCAACCATCGCTTCGTTTTGGGTTCCAGTGCTTTTAGGAATTCTGGGAAAGCACCATCTGGACCAGCAGCTTTTCCAGGTTTGGTTGTCGACAGGGCTGCGTTTAGTTTATCCAAGGTGAATGGGTCAGATGTAGTTGACGATCTTGGTGCTGCCATCAAGTTTGTCGAAAGCTGCCGCTTCACCTGGTGTCTCAATTCTTTGTCCACCGGAGCCTTTGATGTTTGTATCAAGTGGGATGCAATGGTGCCCTGCTTTCCTGCTGGAGTGAGTGGAGTTAGTCTTCTCCACAAGGCTCCTCCACCTTTCGAAAGGTGGAGGAGCCTCCCACAGTTGGCAAGCCCTGTGGGGAAGTGTTGACAGCAGCAACTCCCAGAGTGGGACTGACTGAACTTTTCCTTCCTCCTTCCCCCTGCTCGGTTCCCCCTCGCTCAGACCTGTCAACTTTCCCTCCTCTGGAGCCAGGCTCACTCGTTTAGCTTCAAAATGTGATCTGTTCTTTATTCATTCTCAGGATGTTGGCGGTGCAAGCAATGCCAGCATTTATTGCTCATCCCTACTTGCCCTTGAGAAGCTGGTGATGGGTCTTCTTGAACTGCTGTTTCCACAGTGCTGTTAAGGAGGGAGTTCTAGGATTTTGACCTAGCGATGATGAAGGAACGGTGATATATTTCCAAGTGCTGAGGGTGACAACACCTCGGGGGAGTGCAGTCTAGAGCACATCCACTGCACTGTAGGGCAAATGGCTGCACAGGGGGACACAGCAAAGTGTAGAAATGTAGTGGTCATAGCCGTAGGGGATTTGACAGTCGAGGGGCAATGTTTCCTCTAATTTTTTTTGGCACATGCGCGGTTTTTGTATTGAAAGGCCAGCAAGCCGGCTGTGCGGGATCCCTGGAGCTTACTGGAAACATTGGTCGGGGATAGACAGGCATTTATGCAACTGCTGATGTGAGTCCCACATGGAGTGCTGCCTCCCTGAAAGGGTGCAGAATATTTTGAAGGGGGAAGGGGAACAGCCAGTTCTTGTGAGTCTAGTAAATATAGATATAGTAAGATAAGACAGGTTAATGCATGGCTGGAGAAATGGTGCAGGGCTTCAGATTCCTGGGGCATTGGGACCAGTCCTGGGGCAGGAGGGACCTGTTCAAGGTGGACGGGTTGCACCTCAACAGAGCTGGGACCAATGTCCTCGCGGGAAGGTTAACTAGTGCTGTGGGGAAGGGTTTAAACTAATTTGGCAGGGGGATGGGCACCAGGATGAAACATTAGAGAGGAGAAACCAGGTGCACAGAGAACATGGAGAGCAAATAGCCCTAGAGTAAAGAATAGTTCAGAAGTAGGAGGGATCAGACAGGGGGCAAATGCGAGGCAGACTAAGATGGGTTTGGAGTGCATGAGTGTAAATGCCTGGAGCGTGGTCAATAAAGCTGGCGAGCTGCAGGCACAAGGCACCACATGGGACTATGATATAGTGACAATAACAGAGACCTGGCTCGAAGAAGGGAAGGATTGGGATCTTAATATTCCTGGCTACAGGTATTCAGGAAAGATAGGGGAGGGAAAAAAGGAGAAGGCTGGCAGTATTGATCAAAGAAACTTTTATAGCACTAGAGTGGGATGATGTAGTTGAAGGGTCAAAGACAAAATCTATTTGTTTAGAATTAAGGAACAATAGAGGAGTTATTACACTACTGGGTGTATACTATAGGCCACCGAATAGTGGGAAAGAGATAGAGGAGCACATTTGCAGGCAAATTACAGAAAGATGCAAGATCTATAGAGTAGTGATAACGGGGGGCTTGAATTCTCCTAATATAGACTGGGATAGTAACAGTGTAAAGAGAAAAGAGGGGGAGGAATTCCTGAAATATGTACAAGAGAACTTTCTTGATCAGTGTGTTTCCAGCCCAACGAAGAAGGTATCAGCGCTGGATCTAGTTCTGGGGAATGAAGTGGGGCAAGTGGAGCATGACTCAGTGTGGGAGCATTTGGGAAACAGTGATCACAATATCATTAGGTTTAGAATAGTTATGGAAAAGGACAATGAATAATTAAACGTGAAAATATTCAACTGGAGGAGGACTAATTTCAGGGAGTTGAAACGGAATCTGGTCCTGGTGGATTGGAATCAACAACTGGTAGACAAAACAGTCATTGAACAATGGGAGGTCTCCAGAGAGGAGATGGTTTGGGTACAGTGTAGACACATTCCCATGAGGGGGAAAGGAAAGACATCCAAAGCTCGAGCTCCCTGGATGACTAAAGATATAGAGGTTAAAATGGGACAGAAAAAGGAGGCTTATGACAAATGTAAGGTTCATAATACAATAGCGAACTAAACTGAATATAGCAAGTACAGGGGAGATCTATAAAGGGGAATAAGAGGGGCAAAGCGAGAGTATGAGAATAGATTAGCGGCTAACATAAAAGGGAACCCAAAAGCATTTTTATAAAGACATAAATAGTACAAGGCTAGTCAAAGGAAATTAGGGAAAAGGAAATCTTCTAATAGAGGCAGGGGGCTTGGCTGAGGTACTAAGTGAGTACTTTGCATCTGTCTTCACTAAAGAAGAGGATGCTGCCAATGTAGCGGTAAGGGAAGAGACAGCAGCGATCTTGGATTGGATAAAAATAGATAAAGAGGATGTACATAAAAGGTTGAGGTTTACATGAAACCTCAAAGTAGAAAAATCACCCGGTCCGGATGGGATGTCTCTAGGTTACCAAGGGAAGTAAGGGTGGAAATTGCAGAGGCTCTGGCCACAATCTTCCAATCCTCCTTAGATATGGGGTGGTGACAGAGGACTGGAGGATTGCAAATGTTACACCCCTGTTTAAAAAAGTGAGGAGGCATAAACCCAGCAACTACAGGCCAGTCAGCCTAACATCAGTGGTGGGGAATCTTTTAGAGACAATAATCCGGGACAAAATTAATTGGCATTTAGAAAAGTATGGGCTAATAAATGAAAGCCAGCACGGATTAGTTAAAGGCAAATCATGTTTGACTAACTTAATTGAGTTCTTTGATGAAGTAACAGAGAGGATTGATGAGGGTAGTGTAGTTGATGTTGTGTATATGGACTTTCAAAGGGAGTTTGACAAAGTGCCACATAATGGACTTGTTGGCAAAATTAAAGCCCATGGGATTAAAGGGACAGTGGCAGCGTGGGTACGAAATTGGCTAAGGGACAGAAAGCAGAGAGTCGTGGTGAATGGTTGTTTTTCAGACTGGAGGGAAGTGTACAGTGGTGTCCTCCAGGGATCGGTTTTAGGACCACTGCTCTTTTTGATATATATTAGTGACCTGGGCTTGGGTATACAGGGCATAATTTCAAAGTGAGCAGGTGACACAAAACTCGGAAATGTAGTAAACAATGAGGATGACAGTAACAGAGTTCAGGAGGACATAGGCAGACTGGTGAAATGGGCAGACACATGGTGGATGAAATTTAACGCAGAGAAGTGTGAAGTGATGCATTTTGGTAGGAAGAATGAGGAGATGCAAAATGAACCAAATGGCACAATTTTAAAGAGGGGTGCAGGAACAGGGAAACCTGGGGGTGTATGAACACAACAATTTGAAGGTGGCAGGACAAGTTGAGAAGGCTGTTAAAAAGCATATGTGATCCTTGGCTTTATTAATAGAGGAATCGAGTACAAAAGCAAGGAAATTCTGCTAAACCTTTATAAAACAGTGCTTAGGCCTCAGCTGGAATATTGTGTTCAGTTCTGGGCACCACACTTTAGGAAACATAGAAACATAGAAATGTAGAAGATAGGAGCAGGTGTAAGCCATTCGGCCCCTCGAGCCTGCTCCGCCATTTAATGAGATCATGGCTGATCATCCAAATTCAGTACCCTGTCCCTGCTTTCTCCCCATATCCCTTGATCCCTTTAGCCTTAAGAAATATATCTAACTCCTTCTTGAATATATTTAATGAATTGGCCTCAACTGCCTTGTGTGGTAGAGAATTCCACAGGTTCACCACTCTCTGGGTGAAGAAATTCCTCCTCATCTCTGTCCTAAATGGCTTACCCCTTATCGTTAGACTGTGACCCCTGGTTCTGGACTCCCCCGCCATCGGGAACATCCTTCCTGCATCTAGTCTGTCTAGTCCTGTTAGAATTTTATAAGTTTCAATGAGGTCCCCTCTCATTCTTCTAAACTCCAGCGAGTATAAAGGAATCCAGGAAGGATGTCAAGGGCTCAGAGAAGGTGCAGAGAGATTTACTGGAATGGTACCAGGGATGAGGGACTTTAGTGGAGCGACTAGAGAAACTGGGGTTGTTTTCCTTGGCGGAGAGTAGGTCTGGTAGTGTAGTGGTTGATGTTACTGGTAATCTGGAGACCTGGAATAATGATTGTGGTGACGCACGAGTTGTGTATTTGCATTTTGTTTTGGGGTTTTTACAACAGTCCGATAGCTTCATGGTCACCATTACTGATACTAGCTTTTTATTCCATCTTAATTGTTAAGATTAATCAGTGGTTTAAATCAATTTCAGTTCAGCAAGAGGTGAAAACCGGCTCCAAATGCTGAACAATCGGACATTTCCTGATTAAAAGCCTCTCATCTTTACTCCACAATAGGTAATTGTACATTGACTGTTTCCTGTTTATACCCTGAAGATATATGGATTATATTTTTAATAACAATTTTGTAAATAAAGTAAGGAAAATATTGATATTTTTTGCCAAGAAATTGCAGCGAGCTTTGCAGTAGTGCGGATGTGTTGCAGTTCCGTGCTCTTCCAACAGATGTCCTCGCCCTCCTCTGCCAACAAACTCCCAGTTCCACATTAATCCAACAGAGGTGTGGAGTCTGCCTGGACTTCCGATCACCAGACATGTGGTGATGGGAAAGGCCATTTGCCCTTATTAATTCATCCCTCCACAACATCCCTATACTCCCCATTACTGCATCTGATTGCTTCTTAAATGAGTAAAGGTGTCCGCTACCCAGAGTCCTCTCATTCAGCAGCAAAGTACTGCGGATGCTGGAAAACTGAAATAAAAGCAGCATTTACGCACATGCATTCCAAACCCACATTAGACTGCCTGCCTTTGCCCCCTGTCTGATCCCTCCTACTTCTGAAATATTCTTTACTCTAGGGCTATTTGCCTCTCCCAGTTCTCTGTGCACCTGGTTTCTCCTCTCTAATGCTTCATCCTGGTGCCGATCCCCCTGCCAACTTAGTTTAAACCCTCCCCCACAGCCCTGGTTAACCTCCCCATGAGGACATTGGTCCCAGCTCTGTTGAGGTGCAACCCGTCCACCTTGAACAGGTCCCTCCTGCCCCAGAACTGGTCCCAATGCCCCAGGAATCTGAAGCCCTCCCTCCTGCACCATTTCTCCAGCCATGCATTAACCTGCCTTATCCGACTATTCCTATACTCACTGGCGCGTGTCACTGGAAGTAATCCCGAGTTTGCTATCTTTCAGATCCTGCTCTATAACCTCCTCCCAAGCTCCTGAAAATCTGACTGCAGAACCTCAACCCTTTTCCTTCCTATGTGATTGGTTCCCACATGGACCACGACTTCTGGCTGTTCCCCTTCCCCCGCAGAATGTTCTGCACCCGTTCAGTGATGTCCTTCACCCTGACACCAGGGAGGCAACACACCATGTGTAACTCACGTCATCAGTTGCAGAAATGCCTGTCTATCACCCTGACAACAACAATATGTCTAGCACCTTTAAAGTAGTAAAAACATCCCAAGGTGCTTCACAGGAAGGCTATAAAACAAGATTTGACACCGAGTCACATAAGGAGACATTAGGACAGGTGACCAAAAGCATAGTCAAAGAGGTTGGTTGTAAGGAGCATCTTAATGGAGGAAAGAGAGGTAGTGAGGCGGAGAGGTTTAGGGAGGGAATTCCAGAGCTTAGGGCCGAGGTAGCTGAAGGCACAGCCACCAATGGTGGAGCGATTAAAATCAGGGATGCTTAAGAGCCAGAATTAGATGAGTGCAGATATCTCGGGGGGGTTGTGGGGCTGAAGGAGATTACAGAGATAGGGAGGGGCGAGGCCATGGAGGGATTTGAAAACAAGGATGAGAATTTTAAATCAAGGTGTTGTTTAACCAGGAGCCAATGTAGGTCAGTGAACACAGGGGTGATGGGTGAATGGGGCTTGGTGTGAGTTAGGACACAGGCAGTCGAGTTTTGGATCACCTCGTAGGATAGAATGTGGGAGGCCAGCCAGGAATAGTTGGAATAGTCAAGTCTAGAGGTAACAAAGGCATGGATGAGGGTTTCAGCAGCGGATGAGCTGAGGCAGGGGCGGAGATGGGCGATGTTACGGAGGTGGAAGTAGGCGGTCTTAATGATGGCGCGGATATGTGGTCGGAAGCTCATCTCGGGGTCAAATATGACACTAATGTCGCAAACAGTCTGGATCAGCCTCAGACAGTTACCAGGCAGAGGGCTAGGGAACGGAGTTTGTGGCAGGGACTGAAGACAATGGCTTTGGTCTTCCCAATATTTAGTTGGAGGAAATTTTTGCACATCCAGTACTGTATGTTGGACAAGCAATCTGACAATTTAGAGACAGTGCAGGGGTCGAGAGAGGTGGTAGTGAGGTAGAGCTGGGTGTGGTCAGCGTTCACGTGGAAACTGACGCTGTGTTTTCAGATGATGTTCAGAAATTTTCTCCAATTAAATATTGGGAAGACCGAAGCCATTGTTTTTGGTCCCCGCCACAAACTCCGTTCCCTAGCCACCGACTCCATCCCTCTCTCTAACATCTGTCTGAGGCTGAACCACACTGTTTGCAACCTTGGTGTCATATTTGACCCTGAAATGAGCTTCCGACCACATATCCGCAGCATAACAAAGACCGCCTTCTTCCACCGCCCGTCTCCGCCCCTTGCGTCAGCTCATCCGCTGCTGAAACCCTCATCCATGCCTTTGTTACCTCCAGACTTGACTATTCCAACACACTCCTGGCCGGCCTCCCACATTCCACCCTACGTAAACTTGAAGTCATCCAAAACTCGGCTGCCCGTGTCCTAACTCGCACCAAGTCCCATTCACCCATCACCCCTGTGCTCACTGACCTACATTGGCTCCTGGTTAAGCAGCACCTCAATTTCAAAATTCTCATCCTTGTTTTCAAATCCCTCCATGGCCTCGCCCCTCCCTATCTCTGTAATCTCCTTCATCCCTACAACCGCCCCCCCGAGATATCTGCGCTCCTCTAATTCTGCCCTCCTGAGCATCCCTGTTTATAATCACTCAACCATTGGTGGCCGTGCCTTCTGTTGCCTGGGCCCAAAGCTCTGGAATTCCCTCCCTACACCTCTCCGCCTCGCTACCTCTCTTTCCTCCTTTAAGAAGCTCCTTTAAACCTACCTCTTTGTCCAAGCTTTTGGTCACCTGCCCTAATTTCCCCTTATGTGGCTCGGTGTCAAATGTTTTGTCTTATAATACTCCTGTGAAGCACCTTGAGACGTTTTACTACATTAAAGGAGCTATATAAATACAAGTTGTTGCTGTTGTTGTTGATATCACCAAGGGGCAGCATGTAGATGAGAAATGAGATGAGGGGGCCAAGTATAGATCCTAGGGGGACAGCAGAGGTAACGGTGCAGGAGCGGGAAGAGAAGCCATGGCAGGTGATCCTCTGGCTACGATTAGATAGATAAGAATGGAACCAGGCGAGTGCAGTCACACCCAGCTGGATGATGGTGGAGAGGCATTGGAGAAGGATGGAGTGGTCAACCATGTCAAAGGCTGCAGACAAGTCAAGAAGGATGAAGAGGGATAGTTTACCTTTGTCACAGTCACATAGGATGTCATTTGTGACTTTGATGAGAGCCGTTTTGGTACTGTGGCAAGGGCGGAACCTAATTGGAGGGATTCATACATGGAGTTCCGGGAAAGATGGGCACGGATTTGAGAGGCAACAACATGTTCAAGGATTTTGGAGAGGAAAGGGAGGTTGGAAATGGGGCGGTAGTTTGGAAGGATGGAGGGGTCAAGGTTTGTTTTTTTGAGGAAAGGGGTGATGACGGCAGATTTGAGGGAGAGGGGGACAGTACCTGAGGAGAGAGAACTGTTAACAATGTCAGCTAACATGGGGGCCAGGAAGGGAAGTTGGGTGGTCAGCAGTTTAGTGGGAATAGGGTCGAGGGAGCAGGAAGTGGGTCCATGGACAAGATGAGCTTGGAGACGGCGTGAGGGGAAATAGGAGAGAAACTAGAGAAAGATGCGAGTTCAGGGCTGGGGCATGGGGGGAACCTTAGAGGAAGTTTGACCCGGTAAGTTCGGGGAAGAGAGGGAAGTGGCAGAGGCAGCTGATCGGATGGTCTCAACCTTAGAGAGTCCATGAGCTCCTCGCACTTCTTGTTGGAGGTGAGGGTGGAGGAGACCACTGCATTTCTACACTTTGCAGTGACTCCTGTGCATTCATTTGCTCCATGGTGCCGTGGATTTTCTCCAGACTGCACTCCCCTGGTCTTCAGCACTTGGACATATAACGCTGTTCGTTTATCGTCACTGAGTCAAAAACCTGGAACTCCCTACCCAATAGCACCGTGGAAACATCTTCACCACTCGGGCTGCAGCGGTTCAAGAAGACCCATCACCACCTTCTCAAGGGCAAGAAAGGGAGGGCAATAGACGGTGGGCTCGCCAGCGACCAATGTTCCCGTGACGTTACGCAGTCATGCTGCGGCCTACAGGTCCCGCGCAGGCCGCTCACCAGCTTTTGAATGGAAAAACCGAGCTTGTGCAGGAATTTGAAAGGGTCGCGCAGCCCGTTAAAGGCGCCGTGCACCCAAAAAATTTAGAGGGAACATTGCCTGTGATGCCAACATCCCGAGAATGAATAAAGAACAGATCACATTTTGAAGCTAAACGAGTGAGTCTGGCTCCAGAGGAGGGAAAGTTGACAGGTCTGAGCGAGGGGGAACCAAGCAGGGGGAAGGAGGAAAGAAAAGTTCAGTCAGTCCCACTCTGGGAGTTGCTGCTGTCGACACTTCCCCACAGGCAGCACATAACCAACAGGCCCGCCCCCACACACCGCATCACCAATCACATGGCTCGGATAGGGTTGAATGGCATTGCCAACAACCAATAAACAAAACGGAAAAGGTGGGGTACTAATCTGATTGGCATTGTGCTGATCCAATCATCAGCGACTATAAAGCAGTCCTGGGACTGCCACCTGGGGACGATGAGGAATCCGCTGTCCGATTGGCGAATGTCTGTAGACATGCAAATAAGGCAACAAATTATACATGTCACCAAAAAGAGAAAGGAGTGATAGCTCTTTATTTATTTTGGGCTCTGATTAAAAATGCAGGCAAAGACTTAATAACAATCAAAAGTGCATATGAATAAGTGATTGCTCATGAGCAGTTGGCAGTCGCTGTGATGTAAAAGAGGCGAGGTCTGATAGAGATGAGCAGGAGGGGGCAGTGTTCGATTGAAGACTCGTCGCCAATGTTGTGTGCGGCTTGTCCGCAAAACAAATTTTTGGTCTGGGGAGATGGTGGGGGCTCCCTCTAGAGGGAGACCAAGAATTGGTTTCCCCTGCTCCGTCTCCCTTCCCCTCTGGGGGAACACGAACAAAAAGCAGAATTGTTTGTGTGATAAGCGTCAGGAATCATTAGTGCTGAAATTTTCTATTTAATCACCTTGCTATACGACATCGCTGACGTCAGGTTAGGGGTAAAGGTTGGAGGTTAGTTGACTGGACAAACTCAGTCTTCTCGGTCATCAAAAGGAGGAAATGCTTTTGGTGAGAGATGGGGTGCCAATCAAGTGGTTCCAATCCCCTCTGGCTGCACCAGTGGTGCCAGGATTGGAGAACTGCTAACGTTGTAGCATTGTTTAAAAAGTTCCCCCAACTGCATCCTGCAGCATGCTACCCGCCAATTTCAGCACAACCCCATGAGGTTGAAAAGGCCATCGGACAACTAAAGAACAACAAGGCCTCAGGAGCAGATGGAATCCCTGCCGAGGCACTAAGGCATGGCGGAGAAGCACTACTGCTGCGAATTCATGAACTCATTTCTCTTATCCGGAACGAGGAGAGCATGCCAGGGGATCTCAGAGACGCCGTAATTGTGACCATCTTCAAGAAAGGTGACAAGTCCGATTGCGGTAATTACAGAGGAGTTTCCCTGCTGTCTGCCACAGGGCTCCTCAATCGCCTTCTCCCAGTGGCCGAAGAGCTCCTCCCAGAGTCGCAATGTGGATTACGCCCACTAGGGCACAATGGACATGATCTTCACCGCGCGTCAATTACAAGAGAAATGCAGGGAACAGCACCAACCGTTGTACATGGCCTTCTTTGATCTCACAAAGGCCTTCGACACTGTCAACCGTGAGGGATTATGGAGTGTCCTCCTCAAATTCGGCTGCCCTCAAAGGTTTGTCACCATCTTCCGCCTCCTTCACGACGACATGCAAGCCGTGATCCTGACCAACGGTTCCACCACAGACCCAATTCAAGTGTGAACCGGGGTCAAGCAAGGCTGTGTCATCGCACCAACGCTCTTCTCAATCTTCCTTGCTGCAATGGTTCATTTCACTCTCAGTAAGCTCCCCACTGGAGTGGAGCTAATTTACAGAACAAATGGGAAACTGTTCAACCTCCGTCGCCTCCAGTCCAGATCCAAGGTCGTCCCATCCTCTGTCATCGAATTACAGTATGCAGATGATGCTTGCATCTACGCTCACTCGGAGGTCGAACTCCAAACCATCGTCAACACCTTCCCCGAAGCGTATGAGAGCATGGGCCTTATACCAAACATCCGTAAGACAAAGGTCCTCTACCAACCTGCCCCTGTCACACAGTACTGCCCCCCGATTATCAAAATCCACGACAAGGCCTTGGACAACGTGGACCACTTTCCATACCTCAGGAGCCTACTGTCAACAAGGGCAGATGTCGACGACGAAGTCCAACACCGCCTTCAGTGTGCCAGTGCAGCCTTCGGTCGCCTGAGGAAGAGAGTGTTTGAAGACCAGGACCTCAAACCCAGCACCAAGCTCATGGTCTACAGAGCAGCAGTGAAACCCCGCCGTGCTGTATGCCTCAGAGACATGGACCATGTACAGCAGGCACCTCAAAGCACGGGAGAGGTACCACCAATGCTGCCTCCGCAAGATCCTGCAAATCCATTGGCAGGATAGGCGCACCAATATCAGTGTTCTTGCTCAGGCCAACATCCCCAGCATCGATGCTTTGACCACGCTCAATCAGCTCCGATGGATGGGTCACATTGTCCGCATGCCCGATATGAGACTCCCAAAACAAGCGCTCTACTCGAAGCTCCGGCACGGCAAGAGAGCCCCAGGTGGGCAGAGGAAACGTTTCAAGGACACCCTCAAAGCCTCCTTGAAAAAGTGTAACATCCCCACCGACACCTGGGAATCCCTGGCCCAAGACCGCACAAAGTGGAGGAGAAGCATCCGGGAAAGCGCCGAACTCCTCGAGTCTCTTCGCCAGGAGCAAGGAGAAGCCAAGCGCAAGGAGCGCACGTCAACCCAAGCACCCCACCCACCTGCCCCTTCAACCACCGTCTGCCCCACCTGTGACAGAGACTGTATGTCCCGCATTGGACTCATCAGTCACCTGAGAACTCATTTTTAATGTGGAAGCAAGTCATCCTCGGCTCCGAGGGACTGCCTAAGAAGAAGATTGTTTAAAAAGGGAGGAAGAGATAAACCGATGTAGTCTACATGGATTTTAGCAAGGCTTTTGACAAGGTCCCACATGGCAGGCTGATCAAAAAAGGAAAAGCCCATGGGATCCAAGGGAAAGTGGCAAAGTGGATCCAAAATTGTCTCAGTGGCAGGAAGCAGAGGGTGACGGTTGAGGGGAGTTTTTGCGACTGGAAGGCTGTTTCCAGTGGGGTTCCACAGGGCTCAGCACTCGGTCCCTTACTTTATGTGGTATATATTAATGGTTTAGACTTCAATGTAGGGGGCATGATAAAGACATTTGCAGATGATTCAAAAATTGGCTGTGTGGTTGACAGTGAGGAGGAAAGCTTCAGACTGCAGGAAGATATCGATGAACTGGTCAGTAGGGCAGAAAAGTGGCAAATGGAATTCAATCTGGAAAAGTGTGAGGTAATGCATTAGGCGAGGGGCAACAAGGCAAGGGAATACACAATTCATGGGAGGATATTGAGAGGTGTGGAGGAACAGAGAGACCTTGGAGTGTACGTCCACAGGTCCTTAAAGGTAGCACGACAAGTCGATAAAGTAGTTAAAAAGGCATACAGAATGCTTTCTTTTAATAGCTGAGGCATAGAATTTAAGAGCTGGGAAGTTATGCTTGAACTGTATACAACACTAGTTAGGCCACAGCTAGAGTACTGCATGCAGTTCTGGTCACCACATTACAGGAAGGATGTGATTGCACTAGAGAGGGTGCAAAGGAGGTTTAGGAGGATGTTGCCAGGACTGGAAAACTTTAGCTATGATTGGATAGGCTGGGGTTGTTGTCCTTGGTACAGAGGTGGCTGAGGGGAGACTTGATTGAGGTGTATAAAATTATGAGATGCCGAGATAGAGTGGATAGGAAGGACCTAGTTCCCTTAGCAGAGGGGTCAAGAACCAGGGGGCATAGATTTAAAGTAATTGGTAGAAGGATTAGAGGGAAGATGAGGAAAACAAATGTCACCCAGAGGGTGGTGGGGGTCTGGAACTCACTGCCCGAAAGGGTGGTAGAGGCAGAGACCCTCATCACATTTAAAAAGCACTTGGATGTGCAATTGAAGAGTTATAACCTACAGGGCTACGGACCGAGTGCTGGAAGGTGGGTTTAGGCTGGATAGCTCTTTTCCGACCGGCACGGACACGATGGGCCGAATGGCCTCCTGCTGTGTCATAATTTTTCTTTGACTCTATTCTATGATACAATGTAAACAGTGTGCGATCCAATCATGGTCCTTTAGTCATAACACACACTGCCGCTTAATCCACAATCTATGCAACCTGTAGTCCTGGTGAACAATGCCCAGACTGGTCTCTCCGCCGCTGCAAGAGTGGGAGATCCACTCCGACATCATCCCAACATGAGTTTATCTGAGAATCGATGGTTTTCCCTCACTGGACAATCACCAGTCTGCTTTCCTACATTACAACAGTGACTGCACTTCAAAAAGTACTTCATTGGCTGTAAAGCACTTTGGGACGTCTGGTGGACGTGAAAGGCTTTCTGTTCTTTTTTCCAACTGAGCACAAAATGTGCGTCAGCCAGTGGCTCTGTGGGTAGCACCCTTGCCTCGGAGTCAGAAGGTTGTGGGTTTAAATCCCACTCCAGAGACTTGAGCACCAAAAGCTAGGCTGACACTCCAGTGCAGGACTGAGGGAGCGCTGCACTGTCAGAGGTGCCGTCTTTCAGATGAGGCATTAAACCGAAGCCCCGTCTACTCTCTTAGGTAGATGTAAAAGATCCCATGGCACTATTTCAAAGAAGAGCAGGGGTGTTCTCCCCAGTGTCCTGGCCAATATTTTACCCTTCAATCTTCATCACTAAAACAGATTATCTGGTCATTATCACATTGGTGTTTGTGGGAGTTTGCTGTGTGCAATTGGCTGCCACGGTAGAACAGTGACTACACTCCAAAAAGTACTTCATTGGCTGTAAAGCGCTTTGAGCTGTCCGCTGGTTGTGAAAGGCACTATAGAAATGCAAGTCTCTCTTTCTTTCCTTTTCATCTCACAGGTTTCAGAATGCTTTTCCACGATCCACGAGCTTTGGGCTGTTGGGGAACAGCAACAGGGCTTTCAAAAATTATCTCCAAATCGTCCTTCCTAAACATGGATCAAGAGATTGTTGTTCTGACCTTTGACACACTGTCCAACTTGTCAGGAGTTAGTGCTCGAAGGCCCATTGAACTCTGACCTGTTGGGTTGATTGTATTAAGTAAATATGCAACATGAAGCAACTCTTTGTTTGTTTGGGCTCAAAACTCTGGGAAATTTGGTCTCTAAGTTATGCCTTGCTCAGCTTGTTAAGAACAAATGAACATAATAATTAGGAGCAGGAGTAGGCCATACGGCCCCTCGAGCCTGCTCTGCCATTCAGTGGTGGAGAGCTTTGGGAACCATAGGTCCAAAGTTACCTGTTCCTCCTGAGCATTTTACACTCACCACACGTCACGTCGCAAATTACTCGTACACTGTAACTCTGTTTAATGTGGAACTGGGAGTTTGTTGGCAAAGGAGGGTGAGGACATCTGTTGGAAGAGCCTGGAACTGCAACACATCTGCACTGCTGCAAAGCTCGCTGCAATTTCTTTGGAAAACATATTTTCCTTATTGACAAAATTGTTATTAAAAAGATATTCCATATCTTCAGGGTATAAACAGGAAACATCAATGTACAATAAACTATTGCAAAGTAAAAATGAGAGGCTTTTAATCAGGAAATGTCTGATTGTTCAGCATTTGGAGCAGGTGTTCACCTCTTGCTGAATTGGAAAATTTCAGATTGATTTAAACCACTGACTGATTAAAATGCAAATCTTAACGATTAAGATGGAATAAAAAGCCGGTATCAGTAATGGTGACCATGAAGATATCGGATTGTTGTAAAAACCCAACTGGTTCACTAATGTCCTTCAGGGAAGCAAACTTGCCATCCTTACCTGGTCTGGCCTTTATGTAACTCCACAGCAATGTGGTTGACTCTTAAATGGCCTATTAAACCACTACAAAAAAAGCATAATAAGAATAAAACTGGCAGACCACACAGCATCAACCTAGGCATCGAATTCAGACACGACAAAGGCACACCCAGCCCAGTCGACCCTGCAAAGTCCTCCTCACTAACAACTGAGAACTTGTGCTAAAATTGGGAGAGCTGTCCCACAGGCTACTCGAGCAATAGTCATACTCACAGAATCATTCCTTTCAGCCAACGTCCCAGATTCCTTTATTACCATCCCTGGGTGTGTCCTGTCCCACCGGCAGGACAGACCCACTAGTTTTGGCAGCACGGTGGTATACAGTCAGGAAGGAGTGGCCCTGGGAGTCCTCAACATTGACTCCGGACCCCATGAAGTCTCATGGTATCAGGTCAAACATGGGCAAGGAAAGCGGACCCCCCTGAGTTACTCAGACCGTGCCGGGTCGCCTCCTGCCAGCGGCTGGGCCCCGGGCTCGTTTCGCCTCCGGCTGAATTTATTCGGTTTGAGGCCGGGGACCGCTGAGTTGTGACGGCTCAGAGTGGGGGGAGGGGTGGCGCAGGCCAGGGTTATTACAGGAAACTCTCTTTTAGCCGGCACCTAAAAAACTATCCGGAAATCTCTCTTAACCGGCAAAATTCAGGAGTAGGTTCAGGTAAGTTTTACTATATATTAGTGGCCGTGTAACCGGGGTTCCTGGATCTGTGGCCGTGTAACCGGGGTTCCTGGATCTGTGGCCGTGTAACCGGGGTTCCTGGACCTGTGGCCGTGTAACCGGGGTTCCTGGATCTGTGGCCGTGTAACCGGGGTTCCTGGATCTGTGGCCGTGTAACCGGGGTTCCTGGATCTGTGGCCGTGTAACCGGGGTTCCTGGATCTGTGGCCATGTAACAAGGACTCCTGCACAAGTGCCGTGTAACCGGGGCTCCTGCACCTGTGGCCGTGTACGGGGCTCTCGTACCTTGGTAAGTATACCTCTCTGTATTCCGGACTTTTTGATCAACCGGCACCACGCCGGTCCCGTTGTTGCCAGATAAAAAAGAGTTTCCTGTATTACTGGGGGGGAGGGGAGTGCGTGCCGGGGCTTTGTGACCCGAAACATTTCGCCCGCACACGGTGCATGCGTACGGCTGTGGGTCCGGGGTCTGTACTTTGTGCACGTGCTGAGTTCTTGTTTTGAGCGAGATCCTTTCTCCTGTGTGTGGAGGCTGCAGCAGCTGGCGAATGAACCACCTAATCTGTTTCCGCCCGGCTCCAGTGGCAGGGGTTTGTGAGCAGGTCGCGTGCCTGCCTTCTCAACCAGGACTAGTGCTGGGGGAAGAAGTAAACCTGTGACGGTGACAGTCGGTATGTCTTATCCACTATGTCAATGGCACCAAAAGTTAGCCTGACTCCTGAAACTGTCCAGGAGTCTCAGTGATCACAGAATCAGGTCATTTCAAGCCTGCTCCCCTTTATAAAACCGACACGGATTCAGTTCTTGCGAATTATTCTCAACGGCTGAGCCCGCCTCCTCTCAGAGGCCCTCGAAGCTCTTACTGACACGACAACGAGCGTTCCCTACCGGTCGAGACGATTCCTCTCCCTGGTGGTCAGAGCGCCTGCGAGGCCCTTCGAACACGTGCCTGAAACGTGTTCACGCAAACGCGTACAATCCCGCAGTGCAGCTGTTACACAACGCGCCGGGTGGGACAGGGTGGCGGCGAGTCGTGCTACCAGCAGCATCCCAGCACGTACGTACGTGCCCGTACCCTCACTCACCTTGTCCAGCCTGCTGACGGCTTTAAAAATTGTCAAGCGCTCACTGGCTAATGGTGGCCGTCTGTTGCTGCGGAGTGAGTGGCCAGAACTGGTGTGAGAAGCGGGCACGCACATCTCACCGAAATTTGTGAAATTCGGCTCGCTTGCGCATGTCATTACCGCCTCCAGGGGGTGCTAATGGGACGCAAAACGGTTATCACCCGGGGGGGCGGAAAAAAGCACCTCCCGCGAAATTTGGCGGGGCGTTGCTGAGGCGCTACCCGATAGCGCTCCGCCCCCGCCGGTAGCGCCCCAGGCCACCGCATTTCTGGCGATGATGTCATCGCCGTGTGCCGCGACCCCTTACAAATTCAGCTGCGCCCGCGAGTCCGCCACGGGCTGTGTCAGCGGCAGCCTCGCGGGGCGTGAACCGGGCCGACCTCCATTCACGGGGCGCTATTTAAAGGGGAGGTGCGGACCCGACCCGTGCCGCCATTTTCTTTTTATTGGCCGTCCTCCAGATCGGCTCTCCGTGGTGGGCCATGGCGTAGACCTGGCCGCCATCGTGCAGCCCGGAACCGCGTCTCGGTTACCGCCCCACCAGGAGGTGTTGCACCTGACATTGCGCTTCACTTCCTGGGCGGGGCGGTAAGGCGAATTTTGCGGCCGGGACACGACTTCCTCGCCGGATGCAGGATGTCCCCCCTCGCCAGTGTTACCTCCCCAAAATGGGGCGCTACCAAATCTCGCGCCCCTGGTTTCTTAAAAGCGTTATTAAAACACTCTTTACATGAAGCACTTTCATATTCTGAGTATGATATTGTATAATTCAGATGGGGGGTCCGTGATTATTAATCGATTTGTAAAGGGCTCCTTCAACCAAAAACGTTTGAGACCCACTGCTGTAAAAGATGCAAAAATATTACTTTTGTCAGTTGGTTTCTCTCCCCCAAGGTGTTCAGAAGGTGTAAGAATAAAGTACGGAGCAATTACAAGCTCAGCACAGGGTGACCCTGATTGAAAACCATTTAACCGTTTAAAGGCGGGGGTAAACCTCAGTCATTTAGTGAGAAGCGATGGTGGATCTTTCCTTGGTCTGTATGGGGTTAACATGTGAGTTGTGGGTCCCCATTGCTTGGACCTACTCTGGGGAGCTGAGCTGTTGGTTCAGCTTGTGTCCAACTTTTATTTTATTTTCTCTCCATTCCTCGACTTTGGGTAAGATTACAGCATTTGATGCTTCAAATGTCCAAGTGAAAAGCAGCTAATTGTCGATGCTGGAAATTTGAAACCTAGAACCCTGCAGCACAGAAGAGGCCATGCGGCCTGTCACGCCTGTGAATGAGCTGTCCAATTAATCCCACTCCCCAGCGTTTTCCCTATAACCCTGCAGATTTTTCCTCTTCAAGTACATGTCCAATTGCCCTTTGAAAGTTACAATGGAATCTGATTCCACCACACTTTCAGCAAGTGCGTTCCAGATCATAACAACCCTCTGTGTGAAGAATTGTCTCCCCATTTCCCCTCTAGTTCTTATCTCTGACCTTTGGTTATCGACCCACTTGCCAGAGGAAACAGTTTCTTCCTACTTGCTCTATCAAAACCCCCGATAATTTTGAATACCTCTATTAGGTCTCCCTGAACCTTCTCTGCTCTAAGGAGAACAAGCCCAGCTTCTCCAATCTCTCCACATAACTGAAGTTTCTCATCCCTGGTATCATCCTGGTAAGTGAGTATTTCTCTTTTTTAAACTTTAACTCTGTAGTTTATAGTTACTAGGGTCTTTTCTGGTGTAGCAGGGACTGTTGGTAGACTATACAAGCGCCTTAGAGATATCTTTAATTGGTGATAGTAAATTAATTTAAATTAATTAAAGGGAAGGTCATGCCAGGAGAGCCCAGCCCCGTGATATGCTCCTCTTGCTCTATGTGGGAATTCAGGGACACTGCCGGTGCCCCTGATGACCACGTGTGCCAGAGATGCATCCATTTGCAGCTACTAGCAGACCGCATTGAGGCACTGGAGGTGCGGGTGGATGGGTTGTTGAGCATTCATGATGCTGAGAGGGTCGTGGATAACACGTTTAGTGAGTTGGTCACACCGCAGGGTAGGGCTGCACAGGAAGAAAGGAAATGGGTGACCACCAGGCGGAGCAATAGAAGCAGGCAGGTAGTGCAGGAGACCCCTGTGACCATTCCCCTCTCAAACAAGTATACCGCTTTGGATACTGTTGAGGGGGATGACTCACCAGGGGAAGGCAGCAGCAGCCAACTTCCTGGCACTGGGGGTGCTCCTGCTGCCCAGGAAGGGAGGAAAAAGAGTGGGAGAGCAATAGTGGTAGGGGATTCTATAGTAAGGGGAACAGATAGGCGTTTCTGTGGCCGTAGACGTGAATCCAGGATGGTTTGTTGCCTCCCTGGTGCCAGGGTCAAGGATGTCACTGAGCGGCTGCAGGGCATTCTGGAGGGGGAGGGTGAACAGCCAGAGGTCGTGGTCCACATTGGTACCAACGACATAGGTAAAAAGAGGGATGAGGTCCTGCAGCAAGAATTTAAGGAGCTAGGTGGAAGATTAAAGAGCAGGACCTCAAAGGTTGTAATCTCTGGATTACTCCCGGTGCCACGTGCTAGTGAGTATAGGAATAGGAAGATAGAACAGATGAATGCGTGGCTAAAGGGATGGTGCAGGAGGGAGGGCTTTAGTTTCCTGGATCACTGGGTCTGCTTCTGGG
Source organism: Somniosus microcephalus (assembly GCF_052327205.1). Taxonomy (NCBI): domain Eukaryota; kingdom Metazoa; phylum Chordata; class Chondrichthyes; order Squaliformes; family Somniosidae; genus Somniosus; species Somniosus microcephalus. The sequence continues at coordinate 37,738 of NW_028226020.1, forward strand.
AAAGGTGGGACTTGTACAAGTCGGACGGTTTACACCTGAACCAGAGGGGGACCAATATCCTTGCGGGAAGGTTTGCTAGCACTGTTGGGGGGGGTTTAAACTAACTTGGCAGGGGGATACAGAGTGGAACTATAGTAGGGGGTGATTTACAGCCAAATACGGAGGAAAAAACAAGTCAGCTGGGAAGGCAGAGCAAATATATGAAGGCAAAAGGGAATATGGCAAGGCTGGAAGGCATTTATTTTAATGCAAGGAGTCTTGCAAATAAGGTGGATGAACTGAAGTTGTTGCTGAACACATGGGAGTACGATATTGTTGCTATCACGGAGACATGGTTGAGGGAGCGTCAGGACTGGCAGCTCAATATTCTGGGGTATAGAATCTTCAGGCGAGACAGAGGGGGGTGTAAAAGGGGAGGGGGTGTTGCAATATTAATTAAGGAATCAATTACTGCTGTAAGGAGGGATGATATATTAGCGGGTTCCTCTAATGAGGCCATATGGGTAGAACTTAAAAACAAAAAGGGGGCAAGCACTTTGCTGGGAGTGTACTATAGGCCCCCGAACAGTCAGGGGGAGATAGAGGAACAGATATGTAGGCAAATCTCAGAGAATTGCGAAAATAATAGGGTAATAATAGTGGGGGATTTCAACTTCCCCAATATTAATTGGGATAGTCAGAGTGTGAAAGGCTTAGAGGGTGCAGAATTCTTAAAGTGCATCCAGGAGAGCTTTTTGAGCCAACATGTAGAAAGTCCTACAAGAGAGGGGGCGGTACTGGACCTAATTCTAGGGAATGTAGCCGGGCAAGTGGTGGAAGTGTCAGTAGGAGAGCATTTTGGCGACAGTGACCATAATTCGGTGAGATTTAAGGTGGTCATGGAAAAAGACAAAGACGGCCCGGAAATAAGGGTTCTAAATTGGGGAAAGGCCGATTTTAATATGATAAGGCAGGATCTGGCCAAAGTGGACGGGGAGCAGCTACTTATAGGAAAATCCACATCAAAGCAGTGGGAGACTTTCAGAAGGGAAATAGAGAGAGTACAACACCAACATGTTCCTGTAAAGGTCAAGGGTGGGACCAACAAGCAAAGGGAACCTTGGATGACAAGGGATATACAAAAATGCATTAGGAAAAAAAGGGGGGCTTTTGGCAGTTACAAAAGACTAAAGACGGAGGAAGCCCCAGAAGAGTATTAAAAGTGCAGGGGCATACTTAAAAAAGAAATTAGGAGGGCGAGGTGGGGCCATGAAATAACACTGGCGAGCAAAATAAAGGAAAATCCTAAGATGTTTTATAAGTATATTAAGGGCAAGAGGATAACCAGGGAAAGGGTAGGGCCCATTAGGGACCAAAGTGGCAATCTGTGTGTAGAGCCAGATGATGTAGGCGGGATTTTAAATGAATTTTTTGCCTCTGTGTTCACTATGGAGAAAGACGATGTAGACATAGAAATCGGGCAAGGGGACTGTGAAATACTTGAACATATTAGCATCGAGAGGGAGGAGGTACTAGCGGTTTTAGCAGGCCAAAAAGTGGATAAATCCCCAGGCCCGGACGAGATGTATCCCAGGCTGTTGTGTGAGGCAAAGGAGGAGATTGCAGGGGCTCTGACACAAATTTTCAGAACCTCTCTGGCCACAGGGGATGTACCAGAGGACTGGAGAACAGCTAACGTAGTACCATTATTCAAGAAGGGTAGCAGGGATAAACCAGGGAATTACAGGCCAGTGAGCCTAACATCTGTGGTAGGGAAATTATTGGAAAAAATTCTGAGGGACAAAATTAGCCTCCACTTGGAGCGGCAAGGATTAATCGGGGATAGTCAGCATGGCTTTGTCAAGGGTAAATCATGTCTGACCAATCTGATTGAATTTTTCGAGGGGGTGACTAGGTGTGTGGATGAGGGAAATGCTGTGGATGTGGTTTACATGGATTTCAGTAAAGCTTTTGACAAAGTCCTGCATAGGAGACTGGTCAAGAAGGTAAGAGCCCATGGGATCCAGGGTGCCTTGGCGCGTTGGATCCTAAACTGGCTGAGTGGCAGGAGGCAGAGGGTGATGGTCGAAGGTTGCTTTTGTGACTGGAAGCCTGTGTCCAGTGGGGTACCTCAGGGATCGGTGCTGGGACCCTTGCTGTTTATGATCTACATAAATGACTTGGATGAGAATGTAAAAGGTATGATCAGTAAGTTTGCAGATGACACGAAAATTGGTGGGGTGGTAAATTGCGAGGAGGAAAGCCTCAGGCTACAGGACGATATAAACGGGTTGGTCAGATGGGCGGAAAAGTGGCAAATGGAATTTAACCCTGAAAAGTGCGAGGTGATGCATTTTGGACGGACAAATAAGGCAAGGGAATACACAATGAGTGGTAGGACCCTAGGAAGTACAGAGGGTCAGAGGGACCTTGGTGTACATGTACATAGATCCCTGAAGGCAGCGGAACAGGTAGATAAGGTGGTTAAAAAGGCATATGGGATACTTGCCTTCATTAGCCGAGGCATAGAATATAAGAGCAGGGAGGTTATGATGGAGCTGTACAAAACGCTGGTGAGGCCACAGCTGGAGTACTGTGTGCAGTTCTGGTCGCCTCACTATAGGAAGGATGTGATTGCTTTGGAGAGGGTGCAGAGAAGATTCACCAGGATGTTACCTGGGATGGAGCGCCTCAGCTATGAAGAAAGACTAAACAGGCTGGGGTTGTTTTCCTTGGAGCAAAGAAGGCTGAGGGGGGACCTGATTGAGGTGTACAAAATGATGAGGGGCATAGATAGGGTAGATAAAGAGGAACTTTTCCCCTTAGTAGGGGGGTCAATAACAAGGGGGCATAGATTCAAGGTAAGGGGCAGGAGGTTTGGAGGGGATTTGAGGAGGAACGTTTTCACCCAGAGAGTGGTTGGAATCTGGAACTCACTGCCTGAAAGGGTGGTAGAGGCAGGAACCCTCATAACATTCAAGAAGCATTTGGATGAGCACTTGAAATGCCATTGCATACAAGGCTATGGACCAAATGCTGGAAAATGGGATTAGACTGGACAGGGATTGATGGTCGGCGCAGACACGATGGGCCGAAGGGCCTCTTTCTGTGCTGTATAACTCTATGACTCTATGGCCTAGAAATTCAGTTGGGCGCACCAGCCGTTAGCGCCTTAGGAGGAGTAGATCTCGAGCGCTAGGCGCTTAGCGCCCGGGCGCAGCGCGATCTGCGCCTCGCCCCAACTTCAGTACACATTTAGCGCCGGCGCAAAGTCTTAGCGCGCGCCCTGCTGCGCGCGCAGATCATGACGTCATTTCCTAGTGCAACGCCCTTTGTGCGCCCCGAACTGGAACTTCACTCGCGCCGGCCCATTGTGCGCCGGGCGGCCCTAACGACTGTGAAGTGGAACGGTACACAGCCGAGGCGGGCCGCGGGGAGCGCTAATTAAAGGGCACTTACCCTGCACTATAAAGGCCAGCCATTTTGCAGCATTCACTCTTGTGCAACGGTTTTTTGGAGAGAGACCAAGGAGGAGAGCTTACTGGTTTGGACCAACACTAGGACAGGTATTTTTGGCTCAGGCCAGAGCTTAGCAATTATCTTTGCCTTCATTGAGAGCTCAGTGTTTGCCAGCATATAATGGGGGCTGCATTGGGTGCCAACGCTGACTTTCAGCCTTATGCCAGAAGGGCTTACAGACGCCGTGAGAGAGTGGCAGCCCTGGCTAGACGCAGAGGGGGCAACAGGCGTCGCCAACTGAGGCCTTACCCACCCAGGGTATACCGCCAGCAGTCCTCCTATCTGACCATGTCTGCCGCGAAGTGTGTTAGGAGGCTGCGATTCAGAAGGGAGGTGGTTGCAGACATCTGCCAGCTGCTTCACAGAGATCTGCAGCCACAGCTGATGCGCAGGACGTCTCTGTCGGTGGCAGTGAAGGTGACGGTGGCTCTCAACTTCTATGCCACCGGCTCCTTCCAATCCGCTGCTGGGGACATCACTAACATCTCCCAGTTCGCCGTGCATTGCTGCATCCGCCAGGTGACCGATGCCCTTTTCAGAAGGAGACATCAATTCATCTCCTTTCCCATGACCCTGGACAAGCAGCAGCAGCGTGCAGTGGGATTTGCAAGAATAGCGGGCTTCCCCATGGTGCAGGGCGCCATTGACTGCACGCATGTGGCTTTGCGGACACCTCTGGAGCATGCCGAGGATTACCGCAACCAGAAGGGCTACCATTCCCTTAACGTACAGCTGGTGTGTGACCACAGGCAGCGCATCCTAGCTGTCAATGCCCGCTTTCCAGGCAGCAGCCACGATGCCTTTATCCTGTGACAGACAACTGTGGCTGACATGTTCCAGGCACAGCCTCACCCAAGAGGATGGCTTATCGGAGACAAAGGCTATCCTTTGTGTACCTGGCTCATGACCCCGCTCCGCGCGCCCACGACCCCTGCTGAAGAGGCATACAATGAGAGCCATCAAGCGACTAGGAACATCATAGAACAAACAATCGGCATCCTCAAGCAATGGTTCCGCTGTCTTGATCGCTCCGGGGGAGCCCTCCAGTATTCGCAGGAGCGAGTCTCCCAATTCGTCGTCGTTTGCTGCATGCTGCACAACCTGGCTATCCGCAGGACTCAGGCACTGCCACCTCACGTTGGACCACCACCTCAGGAGGAGGAGCAGGAGGAGCATGAGGAGGAGGAGGACGAGGAGTACCATCCCAGGAGGGAGGCAGAAGGTCCAAGGGCCGCCCGTCGGCGGCTCATTGAACGTCACTTCTAGGCCCCCTGTCAGGGAATGGCTTGTGCCAATGAAAGAACATGATTGCAGCCGCTCCGCAAGCCCTCAGCCGGTTAAGGCAACAAACACTTCAAAGATCAAACATGGACAATGTTAATAAATAAAATGCTTTATTGTACAAACTCAGGGCCCTTCCCACATGAAAACCAAAAACAGAAGAAACCCCCAAAAAACACTCAAACACATTACTCGCTCCCACAACCTGGAGAGGATTAACAAAACAGTGCAACTAAAATGGCCGTCATCCTCGGCCTTCGTAATAAACAAACATCACATCCTCGGCCTTCAAAAAACAAACATCCAATTCTCGGCCTTCAAAAAACAAACATCCAACTCTCGGCCTCAAAAAACAAACACATCTGGCCACAAATTCGACTTTTTGGCCCGCTAGGGCGATGCCTTGGCCATCTTTGTGTGGCCCCTGCCCGCCCTGCTGCTCCTCCTCAAAGTAAGGCCATTGGCTGCTGCAAGGCTGGGGGCAGGCTCCTGAGGGGCACATGTCGTGACGGCAGATGTCCTTGGGGGTCGGCCTAGTCGAGGTCTGGCCATCGAGCGGGCGGCTGTTGAATGCTGCAGCTGTGTCTGGCCAGCATCAGTCGCTGCAGCAGCTCCTGGCAGCTCCACTGGGGGAGTGGCAGTGGCGGCTGGAGGAATGGGGGCAAGCTGGCGGATGGCAGGCACTCGCTGGTCGCCTGAGACACTGGCACTCGCCCGGGCCAGCACTGCAGCATGCGCACCAATCTGCCGAGGGACAGACCGCTGTGCTGCTGCAGCGCGCCGGGTGCCCTGGCGATGCCTGGCTGACACAGCGAGTGTGGCAGCAGTGAGTGCCCATGTTGCCCTGTTCAGTGACCTCATCAGAGCACCCAGTGACTGCACGGCACCACTGATCAGCTGCCCACTCGCTGCCTGAGCTGCCCCGAATGCCGCCCGACTCGCTGCCTGCTCTGCCCCGAATTCCGCCAAACTGATGGCCTGTGAGGCCCCGACGTCGGTCACACTCCGAGAGAGGGACTCGATGGCCTCAGGCAACCGTGCCACTACCCCCATGAGCTCCGTGTGCCGGTGCTCCGAGTCCGCGGACAAGTCCTCGAGGCGTCCCATCTCCTCGGCGAAGACCATCTCCGGACTGGAGGCCGGACTCTCCCTCTGGGGAGAAGGCCGCCGAGCTGGCCGACCCTTCCTGTGTTGCTGGACGCCGCTGGGCCCAGCAATTGGACTCCCCTCCGACCCTTCCCCCCTCTGGGGAGAAGGCCGCTGAGCTTCCACCCCCCTCCCGCGTTTCTGCAGTTCGCAGGTCCCATGAGCTCCCCCCCCCTCCGACACTTCTGCCACGCTCCCCTCCAGGGAAGACGTGTCCCCTACATTCGCATGGGTTGCCGCGGCTGAGGGTTCCCCTGATGGGCCGCCTTCCTCTTGCTCCTCCTCCTCTTCCTCTTCTGAGGGGCTGTCACTGGCAAGTTCAGGGACCACCTCCTCACCATCTGAAAGCAGGAAGGCACAAGAGTAGCTTTAGAGTGAGGAGAGGGCGTCAGCGAGGGATGCATGAGTGGTGGCATTCAGCGCATTGGTCGGACAGTGGCAAAGGATGTAGATCTGATGCGCAAGTGGGACGAGAGAGGTCCAAAAGGTGATGTCCTTACCATTGGTGCCCAGAACAGGGTCGGCTTCTCCACATGCAACGGGGCCAATCACCCGGCCACCCATGATGCGCTCCACGCGATGTTGCAGCTCGGTGAGCGGCTGGATCTGGGGTCGGCCTCCCCCGGTCGCAGTCCGGCTCTTCTTATTATTGGCCAGCTTGGCCTGCAAGAGAAAGGATGGCCTCTAAGTACAGTGTGTAGCCCTGATCTTGTGTGCACTGCCTCCCATGGTGGAATAGCCTGGCCAGTGTGTCGCCCTGATCTTGTGTGCACTGCCTCCCATGGTGGAATAGCCTGGCCAGTGTGTAGCCCTGATCTTGTGTGCACTGCCTCCCATGGTGGAATAGCTTGACCAGTGTGTTAAGTGCAGAATGTGCAATTGATGTTCGTGCCTGTCCCATAGCTGCTGCATGAGGGCTGGCCATTAGGGCTTTCAGGTCCCTTTGCCCATAATGTGAGGTGCACATGCAAGGATGAGGAGGACACTGGAAAGGGTACTCACCCTGACAATCCGAGTGAGGTCATTAAACTTTTTGCGGCATTGGACACCGCTCCTGGGGACCTCGCTGTTGGCTGACACCTTGCTGGCGACATGCCTCCAGGCTCTCCGGTAGACGCGGCCCGGCGCATTCCTGCCATTGTCCGGGTACAAAATATGGCGTCTCTTCTCCACAGCACCAACCAGCACACTCAGATCAAGCTCTGAGAAGCGCTGCGCTCGATCACGGGCCTTCTGCATGGCTTCAGGCGCTATTTGGGTCCAGCAGCAGTGTTCAGGCCTAGCTGGAGGGCTCCACTATCCAGGGCGTGGCAGCAGACCAAGTCGACCCTTCCCCCTTAAGAGCTGGCCGGCGCCAGGGTGTCTGCTGTCAATCACGAGAAGGCCGCACCTGCGCTGCGCCCGGCCTCGGCGCTCTCGCTCAGCACCTCCGGCTTAGCGCCTAAAGAGAGGCATGCAGCGCCAGTTTTAGCGCTCGAGCAAACTCTTAGGGCGAAGCTAATGAATATCGGAGAAGTGGCCTCGATTTTGCGCCGGGCGCAAACTTTAGCAGCCGCCCGACTTTACTGCCCCAAAAGTGGCTACAATGAATTTCTAGGCCTATGACTCTAATCTCTCCGCACCCTCTCCAAGGCCTTGACATCCTTCCTAAAGTGTGGTGCCCAGAACTGGACACAATATTCCAGCTGAGGCCTAACCAGTAAAGGTTTAGCATAACTATCTTGTTTTTGTATTCAATGCCTCTATTTACAAAGCAAAGTATCCCATACGCTTTCTTAACTGCCTTATCAACTTGCCCTGCCACCTTCAGGGATTTGGGAATATGCACCCCCAGGTCCCTCTGCTCTTGCACCCCCTCAAAATAGTCCCATTTAGATTATACTGCCTCTCCATGCTGTTTCTCCCAAAGTGCATCACTTCACACTTATCCACATTTCATCTGCCATGTGTCTGCGATTTCATCAGTCTGTCTGTGTCCTCCTGAAACCTGCTGCTATCTTGTTCACTATTTACTACGTTGCCAAGTTTTGGATCACCCGCAAACTTCAAAATTGCACTCCCTACACCCAAGTCCAGGTCATTTATATATAACAAGAACTGCTGCAAGCCTCACACCCACATCTCACAGCTTGCACACACTGCCAGCTGTTCAACCATGGCAGGATCATCAGCCAAACACATTGCACAACACTCAGCTGTGGCTCAGTGGGTGGCACTCTCTAGGTGGGAGGGGCTAGGAGTGAGCCAGGTGTGACTGGTTGCCTAATTGCTGCTGGGTGTTGGAGGGAGTTTTGTAAAAAGTTGGTGGTGGGTTTTGGGGTGTTGTTTTCAGGTTTTAGGGCCTTTTTGGCCCACAAAAAACAGCCAGGTGGCTGCTTAGGGGTCCGGAGTGCCGGGCCCCTCAGAGGACAATATTCCCGAGAGGAATTTAATTAGGGAAGAAACTGTGGTGTGAAGGGGGGAAAAAAGGCCCAAAGATTTGGGCCGGGACCTCAGGAGGTTTGGTAAAGAAAATACGGTGGTGGTGCAATGTGAAGATAAGAAGATTCGAGCCTGGGATATAAACCAGGCGGTTCATGAGGACTGTGGCGAGGGAAGCTGCTTTGCCTGCTGACCAAAGCCGAATGTGGGATTTGAGGTGATGGTCAGTGGCTGTGAGGAGGTGGAAAAACTGCTACTCAATCTGAAAGTTGGGGAGAAATTCTTGGAGGTGACTCTGCTATATTCAGAGGAGGTGGTGGTTTCATTTTTGAACTTGCCAGTGTACATTGAGGACGAAGTGCTGAGCAAAAAGTTGGAGTCGTGGGACATTAAAATCTGTTCTGAAATAAAGAGGAGGTACTATCCGGGAACACGGGTAGCAGACGGAACCCGGTATGTAAAGGTGCAGTTCCCAGAGGGGGTGAGGTCTTTGCCGTACAGTATGAAGTTCGAGACACTGGAAGGAGTGCAGTACTTTCGTGTGCTGCACGATAACCAAGTAAAGGTGTGCTACTATTGTTTGGGACATGACCATCTCGTAAGAAACTATCCAGATTTGTATTGTTACAATTGCGGTGAGTCGGGACATATCGCTCGGAGCTGCAAGACAGAGAGCTGTGGGGTGTGTCACGAAGGCCCCACCTGCTGTGAGTGTGTGGCAAAAGGGAGCGATATGAGTGATGAGGAGATGGGAGAAGGAGAAGGAGATGGGAGTGGAACGGCCGGAGGAGCGGTGCAGTCAGAGGACACAGCCGGTAAAATAAAGGAGAAAGGAGCACAGGAAGAGGCAGAGGATGGCGGAGCGGAGGACAGGATGGAAATGGCGGAAAACACGCCGAGTGCTGTGGAGGGGAATAAAGACAGCAGCGGGCAGCGAGGGTCGAGTGCAGACTCCAGCCTTAGTGCGGTTCGGCTCCCCCTGGGGAGTCTGGTGGCTGCGGGGGGAGAGGAGGCGGGAGCGGGGTGTGTGGTGGATGTGGGTGCTCCGGGGAGAGGCGGGGAGTCGGATATCTTGGTGAGCGGGAGGGGGCAGGACGGGGAGAGGGAGCAAGAGGCAGGAGCCTTAAAGGGACAGCAGGATGGGATCGGCGAGATAGCGACGTCAGAAGGGAACAATGTAGGTGCGCCAATGTCCCGTGGAGAGAGGGAACAGGGTGCAAGGGTCAGAGGTGGAGATGTAGTTGAAGGGAGCGGCACAGTGGGAGAAACTGCGATAGCAGGAAGACTCTCTGTGGGAGATGAAGTATCTGACGGGGAGCAGGATTATGTATCAGACGAGGAACAGGCACAGGGGGTTGCAGAAGAGCTTGAGTGTGAGGAATTAGAGGGGGACAGAGACATGGAAGTCAGGGGTGGGGTGGCATCATGTGAAAAGGGAAAGGTTAGTGAGGGGCAGAAGGAGGGAGGAAGGGCAGCTCCTGGGCCCAAACTTAAGGCAAGGAAGAGGCTGAAACAGCAGGAAAAGTTTAAACAGGAGGGGAAAAAGAGTCGGAGGCTGCAGGAAAAAGCAACAGCTGCCCGAGAAGTTGGGAAGGAGCATGTGAGGAGGGAAGGGCCAGAGATTAAATGATGGGGAGATTATCAGGCATACTTCCCTTCTTTGGAGCCATGATTACATTGGTCTCGATTAATGTGAACGGACTGAGGGGTGAGAAGAAATTGCAGCAGTTGTTGCAGGGTTTTAAAGGCACGGACTTGTTGTGTCTGCAAGAAACCTTTTGGGATGAGGATATTCTAGAAAGAGTTCAGAAGGTTTGGAAGGGAGAGGTGTTTGCGAGTTGTGCAAACAATAACCGTAGAGGGGTGGTTGTTTTGGTGAGTCCGTCCATAAAAGAGAACGTTGCCTTGATGGACAAGGACGCTGAGGGGAGATTTTTACGGCTAAGGGTAAAAATGGAGGGATTTAATTGCGATCTCTTTAATATCTATGCACCGAACGACCATTGCAAGCGTCGCAAGTTTTTTCGGGGGTTACCACTGAAGCGGCAGAGGTGGAAAATCCTTGTATAGTGGGGGGTTTTAATGTATTTTTATCTCGGATGGACATTTCAGCCCAGATGACCTTTAAGGATGATAACTCCAGAGGGATGATTGTAAAAATGATGGCAAATTTAAATTTGAGAGACTTATGGAGGGACCGGAACCCCATAAAAAGGGAGTTCTCCAGAGCAGGTTAGGTGGGTGATGTTTTAAAACAGAGCCGAATAGATTTTGTGTTAATGCGGGAAGGGTTAAGTTCTGAGGTGATGGAGATTTATTATAAAAAAGTATTTTTTAGTGATCACTTGGCTTTGGTTCTTAGAATTAGGAACAGCAGAGTTAAGATCGGTTCAGGGGTGTGGATTTTAAACAATCAATACCTGAAAGAAATTGTTTATAAAGAAGGGATTATCTATATATATAAAGCAGCTCTTCTGTCTGTCTGTCCCGATGTCTGTCCCAATGTCTGTCTGTCCGTGTTCTATACGTTTGAAAGTTACAGAGCGTACCGACGCGCGCGTCGCCTCAAAAGAAAGTTTGCGATTCCGGACCGGTCATAGGCGTATTTACGTTTCGGCCGCACAAAAATCCCGCCCGCGGTATCCGAAAAACGCTCAGCGTTCCGCTCATTAGCATCTCATTAGCGACCGTATGACGTCGAGGTCCACCAATCGGACGGCGGGTTCCTGGCGCGTGCCGTCCGACAGTTGAGTGTCGAGTGACTCGACGATTGACCAATCCTACGCTTCGGTGACCTGACCGGTCGACCAATCGGTGCGTATGTGGGCGGGCCTTATCCTTCTGAACCGAGGTGAGTGGCCGCCACCTTGATTTTTCACAATTTTTTCCCCCACACTTTCTGTGTGTTAGGGAACTAAGGTAAATATTTTAATGATGTGTTAGGGAATTAATGAACAATTTATTTCAGTTTTATATTGTGTTTAGCAACCCCCTCCTCACCCTCGCGCAGGGTGGACTCGGTGCTGGTCTCCAGGCCTGCTACAGGCAGGCTTGAAGCTCCAAAAATTTCTCTCTCTCTTCCCTCTCTCTCCTTCTCCTCTTCCCTCTCTGTCTCTCTCTACTTCCCCCTCTCAGGTTTGACGGTGTCGGGGCCGGAAGTGAGCCGCTCTAACGGCCGCCAGCCCGCGGGGTTTCCCTGCCTACTCCCCGCTCTAACGGCCGCCAGCCCGCGGGGTTTCCCTGCCTACTCCCCGCGGGCTGCCTCCCGCCGCTGGCACTAACCGCGCATGCGCCGCCCGCCCGCGAGAGCCCGCTCTGGCTTTTTTTTAAACGGCTGTCCCCGAACTCAATCGGCGTCAGCCACGAGGGTGAGGGTGCGCGCGCAGCAGGAGCAGCTGAGACGCGGCAGTCTCTCTGTTCCGCGCTCGGCTCGGGCAGGGGGCGGGTCTCTCAGCCGCAATCGGCAATCTGGAGGGCGGGGCTCCGGAGAGTGGGACGCCGCTGCTCGGGAGGGCGGGGGGCGGGGCTCGGGACATCGGGGGGCGGGATCTCGGCCTTGGTGAGCGGGAAGGGTTACCTAGGCAACCGGCAAACTTCAAGCCGGCTCGGCCGGGGCTCGGAGTGCGGGAGGGCGGGGCTCTCAGCCGCAATCGGCGATCTGGAGGGCGGGGCTCCGGAGAGCGGGAGGGCGGGGCTCCGGAGAGTGGGACGCCGCTGCTCGGGAGGGCGGGGCTCGGGACATCGGGGGGCGGGACATCGGGAGATCGCGGGGCGGGACATCGTGAGATCGCGGGCCCGGACCACAGATCGGGGGGGCGAGGCTCGGGAGATCGGGGGGGCCACCCTCAGGGGGGGCGGGGCTCCGGAGATCGGGGGGGGGGGCGGGGCTCGGGGGGCGGGGCTCCGGAGATCGGGGGGGCAGGGCTCGGGAGATCGGGGGGGGGGGCCGTGCTCCTGAGAAGGGGGGGCGGGGCTCGGGATATCGGGGGGGGCGGGGCTCGGGATATCGGGGGGGGCGGGGCTCGGGAGATCGGGGGGGGCGGGGCTCGGGAGACCGAGGGGGCGGGGCTCAGGGACTCTCCCCCCTCCCTTCCTCCCCTCCCAATCTCTCTCTCTCACACTCCCAATCTCTCTCTTTCTCTCACACTCCCAATCTCTCTCACGCTCCCAATCTCTCTCTCTCACACTCCCAGTCTCTCTCTCTCTCACACTCCCAGTCTCTCTTTCACACTCCCAATCTCTCTCTCTCACACTCCCAATCTCTCTCTCACACTCCCAATCTCTCTCTCACACTCCCAATCTCTCTCTCACGCTCCCAATCTCTCTCTCACGCTACCAATCTCTCTCTCTCTCACACTCCCAGTCTCTCTCTCTCACACTCCCAATCTCTCTCTCTCTCACACTCCCAATCTCTCTCTCTCTCTCTCACACTCCCAATCTCTCTCTCTCTCACACTCCCAGTCTCTCTCTCTCACACTCCTAATCTCTCTCTCTCACACTCCCAATCTCTCTCTCTCTCTCACACTCCCAGTCTCTCTCTCTCTCACACTCCCAATCTCTCTCTCTCTCTCACTCCCAATCTCTCTCTCACACTCCCAATCTCTCTCTCTCACACTCCCTGTCTCTCTCTCACACACTCCCAGTCTCTCTCTCACACTCCCAGTCTCTCTCTCTCACACTCCCAATCTCTCTCTCTCACACTCCCAATCTCTCTTTCTCACACTTCCAATCTGTCTCTCACACTCCCAATCTCTCTCTCTCTCTCACTCCCAATCTCTCTCTCTCTCACACTCCCAATTTCTCTCTCTCTCACATTCCCAATCTCTCTCTCTCTCACACTCCCAATCTCTCTCTCTCTCACACTCCCAATCTCTCTCTCTCTCACACTCCCAATCTCTCTCTCTCACACTCCCAATCTCTCTCTCACACTCCCAATCTCGCTCTCTCTCACACTCCCAATCTCGCTCTCTCTCTTCCCCCCCACTCGCTGTCTCTCTTCCCCCTCCACTCGCTCTCTCTCTTCCCCCCCACTCGCTCTCTCTCTTCCCCCCCACTCGCTCTCTCTCTTCCCCCCCACTCGCTCTCTCTCTTCCCCCCCACTCGCTCTCTCTCTTCCCCCCCCACTCGCTCTCTCTCTTCCCCCCCACTCGCTCCCTCTCTTCCCCCCCACTCGCTCTCTCTCTTCCCCCCCACTCGCTCTCTCTCTTCCCCCCCACTCGCTCTCTCCCTTCCCCCCCACTCGCTCTCTCTCTTCCCCCCCACTCGCTCTCTCTCTTCCCCCCCACTCGCTCTCTCTCTTCCCCCCCACTCGCTCTCTCTCTTCCCCCCCACTCGCTCTCTCTCTTCCCCCCCACTCGCTCTCTCTCTTCCCCCCCACTCGCTCTCTCTCTTCCCCCCCACTCGCTCTCTCTCTTCCCCCCCACTCGCTCTCTCCCTTCCCCCCCACTCGCTCTCTCTCTTCCCCCCCACTCGCGCGCTCTCTCTCTTCCCCCCCCACTCGCGCTCTCTCTCTTCCCCCCCACTCGCTCTCTCTCTCTTCCCCCCAACTCGCTCTCTCTCTCTTCCCCCCCACTCGCTCTCTCTCTCTTCCCCCCCACTCGCTCTCTCTCTCTTCCCCCCCACTCGCTCTCTCTCTCTTCCCCCCCACTCGCTCTCTCTCTCTTCCCCCCCACTCGCTCTCTCTCTTCCCCCCCACTCGCTCTCTCTCTTCCCCCCCACTCGCTCTCTCTCTTCCCCCCCGCTCGCTCTCTCTCTTCCCCCCCGCTCGCTCTCTCTCTTCCCCCCCGCTCGCTCTCTCTCTTCCCCCCCACTCGCTCTCTCTCTTCCCCCCCACTCGCTCTCTCTCTTCCCCCCCCAGCCGCTCTCTCTCTTCCCCCCCACTCGCTCTCTCTTCCCCCCAGTTTCTCTCTCTCCCCCCAGTCTCTCTCCCCCCCAGTCTCTCTCTCTCCCCCCCAGTCTCTCTCTCTCCCCCCCAGTCTCTCTCTCTCCCCCCCAGTCGCTCTCTCTTCCCCCCAGTCGCGCTCTCTTCCCCCCCAGTGGCTCTCCCTTCCCCCCAGTCGCTCTCTCTTCCCCCCAGTCGCTCTCTCTTCCCCCCAGTCGCTCTCTCTTCCCCCCAGTCGCTCTCTCTTCCCCCCAGTCGCTCTCTCTTCCCCCCAGTCGCTCTCTCTTCCCCCCAGTCGCTCTCTCTTCCCCCCAGTCACTCTCTCTTCCCCCCAGTCGCTCTCTCTTCCCCCAGTCTCTCTCTCTTCCCCCCAGTCGCTCTCTCTTCCCCCCAGTCGCTCTCTCTTCCCCCCCCAGTCGCTCTCTCTTGCCCCCAGTCGCTCTCTCTTCCCCCCAGTCGCTCTCTCTTCCCCCCCAGTCGCTCTCTCTTCCCCCCCAGTCGCTCTCTCTTCCCCCCAGTCGCTCTCTCTTCCCCCCAGTCGCTCTCTCTTCACCCCCAGTCGCTCTCTCTTCACCCCCAGTCGCTCTCTCTTCCCCCCAGTCGCTCTCTCTTCCCCCCAGTCGCTCTCTCTCCCCCCCAGTCGCTCTCTCTTCCCCCCAGTCGCTCTCTCTCTTACCCCCAGTCTCTCGCGCTCTCTCTCTTACCCCCAGTCTCTCGCGCTCTCCCTCTTACCCCCAGTCTCTCGCGCTCTCTCTCTTACCCCCAGTCTCTCGCTCTCTCGCCCTCTTCCAACAACAACATGCCCTCGAAAAAGCCTCGGCACCGCCGGGCACCCCCAGCTAGTAAGTATAATAAAGGATGCTTGGAAGGAACTTTTGTTCTTGAAAGAAAGAAGAGTTTGGTGGGATAATTTCAAATATGAGGTAAAAGTTTTTTCGGTACGTTATTGGAAAAAGAGGACGGCAGCTAACCAGCGTCGAGAAGAGAATATAAATAAAAGGTTTAAGAATGTCTGTAAAGCAGTTGACGGAGGGGATAAGGGAGCGGAGACTTACTTCGGGTGCTAAAGGAAGAGTGGGAATTATTGCAAGCTGAAAAATGCAAGGGGCCATTCTCCGTGCAAAGGCTAGAGATGCATTGGAGGGCGAAAGATGCACTAGATATTTTCTAGAGCAAGAAATGCTGCGACAGAGATTATCGTTAATTGAAGAGTTGAAGGTTGGGGAGAAGATCATTCATGAAAGTGGGGAGATTTTAGAGGCGGCTAGCAGCTTTTATCAAGAGTTATATGCAAAAGAAGACATTTCCAATTTGGCGATGGAGAAGGTTACTGCTTTTATTGAAAAGGGTTTAAAGGAGGATGAGAGAAGCATGTGTGACAAAGAAGTAGGATTAGCGGAAATAAAAGTAGCAATAAGTGGAATGAAGGGGGGGAAAAGCCCAGGGTCCGATGGACTAAGTGCAGAATTTTATAAAGAATTTTGCGAGATTTTAAGTCCATTGCTCTTAGAAGTTTTTAAGGAAATTAAAATTGAAGGAAGCCTGGCCCCATCTGTGAGGAGAGGTATCATAAGCTTAGCTTATAAAAATAAAGGGGATAGATGGGATCTGAAGAATTGGAGGCCCATCACACTATTAAATGTGGATTAAAAGACCTTGGCGAGGGTTATGGCAAATCGTTTGAAGGAGGTGTTACCGGAGATAGTTTGGCCCTCTCAGTCCTATGGAGTCATAGGCCGGGACATCGCAGACTCTGTGGTCTCAATCCGAGATGCGATAGAGCTCATGGAAGAGAGTGGGAGGGAGGCTTATGTATTAAAGATAGATCAAGAGAAAGCCTTTGATAGGGTCTCTCATGAGTTTTTATTGAAGGTTTTGGAAGCATTTGGTTTCAAGGAAAATTTCATTCAGTGGATAAGGATTTTTTATTCAAACATATTTAGCTGTGTTAAATGTAATGGTTTTTTATCCAAGTATTTTCCGATACAGAGATCAGTGAGACAGGGTTGTCCCCTGTCCCCATTGTTGTACACATTGGTAGCAGAACCATTAGGTTACATGATGCGAAAGAAACAAGGTGTAGTTGGGATTGTGGTCCCCAGTTCTGGGCTGGTGTCGGTGATACACCAATATGCAGATGACACAACCTTAACATTGAGAAATGGGAAGTCAGTGAGGAAAGCTATGGATGTAGTGGAGGAAAATTGCAGAGCTTCAGGAGCCCCAGTGAATTATAGTAAGTCCCAATGCCTGGTTGCAGGGAGGGGTAGGGGGGAATGGTTGGGGAATGTCCCTTTAAGGTGGTGGAGGTTTTGGAAGTTCTGGGGGTGCATATGGGGTGCAAGAAAGACGGATGAAGTGGATCGATTAAATTGGGAACCGAAGGTTATGAAAATTAAAAAGATTTTGGGAAGATAGGAAAGAAGGTGGTTGAAATTGCAAGGAAGAGCGACAGTGGTGTCTGCTCTCCTGCTATCTCAGCTATGGTACTTATTGACGGTGGAGGATTTTCCTGAGTGGGCGGAAAAGTCCGTCCGAGAGGCTTGTGTGAGGTTTTTATGGGAAGGGAAAGCAGCCTTGGTTGCATACGATACCATAATTGGACGGAGAAATCAGGGAGGACTCAATTTCCCAGATATTGATTTGAAGAAAAAATCCTTTAGAATCAAATGGGTGAAGAGATTTCTTCAGATGTCAAATACAAGTTTTTGGAAGAGTTGTTTTGAGCATTTTTTAAAACGAAGTGGGATAGGAGGGCAGGGGATATTGTATATGGAATACAATAATATGTTTTTGAAATCGATTAAACTTCTCCCTAGGTTTTATAAGGGGGTTGTAGAGACTTGGGCCCAATTTTTAAAAAGTGTGCAGTTTATGCCCAAGGGGGCTGAGGAATTTTTAGAACAGCCCTTATTTCTGAACAGGTGGGTCAACATCGAAGGAGAGGTTTTATTTAATCAAGCTTTTACAAAAGCTGGGATTATATCTGTGAAAGATGTATTATACGAGGTGATTCCAGGTTGGTTGCCGGAAGCGATAGTGAGGGACATGGTGTGGGAGGAGGATCAGGAGGTAGAGGAAAAAGCAATAGGAATTATGTATGAGAAGATTGTGAGGGCAATGCCACAGGATTGGATGGAAGAAATAAATGCGGAAATCTCCAAAGGAAGTAAAATGCGTCCTGCTTTTCCAAGCTTTGTACTGGAGAAAGGGGGAGAGTTGGTCCAATTTGACAACTGTAATACTCGAGATTTCTATGAGGTATTTAGAGAATGGTGATTCAAGGCACCTGATGGTCAGGAGTTTTGGCAGATTTTTACCATGACGGTCTTGTGCAAGATTGGGCGAATGGAGGCGGCAACTTGCCCAGTGTGTGGGACACGCGATGAGACTCTGTCCCATTTACTGGTGTTATGTCCGCAGTTAATTGACTTTAAGTACTATGTTCAACAGTTGTGTGAAGCTTTTTTGCTGGGTGGAGACCGAAGAGCGAGAATGGGAATCCAGTGGGACTCAATTTTGAGATGGGGATTGCAGGAGAGTCTGCCCGAGTCTAGCGGAGCAGCAATTAATTTAATGTTCAGTTTGGCTAGATTCGTGATCGTGCAAAGAAGGAATGCTCTGTTTTTTAAGGGGAGGAGAATCAATCTAAAAGAGTATTTTAAATATAAGCTCAGAGATCATTATAAGGCTCTGTGGATGTTTTATTCAGAAAGGAATTTAAGGATAGTATTTTACAACCAATTTTTAAAGTACAATCGATTAATATATGTTACAGGTGACAAATTAAACTTCAGGTTTTGATGTTAAAATGTGGTGGCGGAATGGCTGTGCAGAGCGGTGGAATTGATTTGTATCATACAATGAAATGATCACGATGTTGTAAATGTTCTTAATGTTCAATAAAGTATATTTATTTTAAAAAAGTGGGTGGCACTCTCGCCTCTGAGTCAGAAGGTTGTTGGTTCAAGTCCCACTCCAGAGACTTGAGCACAAAAATCTAGGCTGACGCTCCGAGATGCTAACTTTCGGAGGAGATGTTAAATTGAGGCCCCGTCTGCCCTCTCAGGTAGTCCCATGGCATTATTTTGAAAAAGAGTAGGGGAGTTATGCCCGGTGTCCTGGCCAATATTTATCCCTCAATCAACATCAATAAAACAGATTATCTGGTCATTATCACATTCATGTTTGTGGGAGCTTGCTTTGCACAAATTGGCTGCCGTGTATCCCACATTAAACAGTGACTACACTTCAAAAGTTCTTCATTGGCTGTAAAGTGCTTTGGGACGTATATAAATGCAAGTCTTTCTTTCTTTCACTCACTGACACACTTCCTTCTCTCTCGTGGGATAAGGTGATGGACAACCAGAGGCAGCAGGAGTTAACCGGAGGGAGACAGGCGTGCCTCCATATTCTAACTGCCGTGGAGGAGACACTTCTGGCCATTATTGGGACGCCCATTGCTGAGGCCGTGGCCAGCGGTGGGTCTGAAACTATCGAAGGTGACAATATCCTCATACCTAACCCTCCTTCTCACATCCCACTTCCCCCTCATCCACACTCTCTGCTGAGTTACATGCTGCAGATGATGTAGACACGCACCACAACCTTACCCTTGCACCTTTCTCCTTTCAACTACCCAAGAGGTGCAACCTGGCCAGGCAGTGGAGGGAGATGATGAAGACACAACACCGTCACTTGATTTCACAGTCGCAGCCACTAGCTCAGATACTGACACTGCGCGTATCTTAGAGGATAGATCAGAGGCGGGATCAGCATGTGGTGAGACACTGGGCATGAGTCAGCCAGGGCAGGGGGCAAGGATAGCACAGCTGCCAGCTCACTGGAGGGAGAGGTCGCACACGGCAATGTTCCCTTTAAGCTGCGCGACATTTGAATGGGCCGCTCAGCCCATTAAAGGGGCTGTGCAGTCCAAAGAAAAATGATGGGGAACATTGGCGCACGGGTTCCACTGCAGAGGACGCAGATGAGCACTTCGATGGGTCAGCCTACGGAAAGTCGCTGATGGGTATACACAACAAAACGTTTGGTGCATTGGCAGGCTTGCCAGAAAGACTGCCATCAATGTCAAGGAGTATGGAGGAGCCCGGCACCAACTTTTCACATGGCTTTGCACAGAGCTTGGAGCCCATCCTCTCCAGCATGGACATGGTGGCTAACTCCATTCGCACACTTGTGGACCCAACATGATGCAGCGTTTGATGGCCGATCTCACGGTTTCCATTGCAGCACGAGCAGCAGCCGCCCAATGCCGGAGTGCTGCAGTGGAAGCCCAGACTGCTGCCATCATGGCTGTGAATTACAGTGTCCAAAGGAGCTTGCAGGGTGTCAAAGCAATCCAGCAATCTGTCCTCCAACAGACCGAGCTTGAGCACAGAGCTTGGAGACAGAGCTGAGTGAATCGCAATCAGAGTGGATCGCAAACAGAGTGGAAGATTTTGGTGATAATAGGAATTCGATGGGGAGGAGGTAGGCGGTTTCTCACGTCCAACTCAAAAGGAGGAGTGGAGCCTCAGAACCCGAGGACTCGAAGTTAAGGATCTAGATATCTAATTAGGTTCTTTGTGTTTAGTATCTCAGTGGTTCTTGTTAAACTTGAGTAAATAATTTTGTCTTTTTTCTCTCTAAGTTATTGTAGAGGGTTAAACTAAGAAGTTTAGTTAGTAGTCTAATACATAGAGGCAAGGTAGGGCACCTCAAGCCCGTCGAATGCACACCCTGTGCCATGTGGGAAGTCCAGGATGCTTCTCGTGTCCTGGGCAACCACATGTGGAGGAGGTGTTGTCAGCTGGAGGAGCTCGAGCTCTGGGTTTTGGAACTTGAGCAGCGGCTGGCGTCACTGCAGTGCATCCGCGAGGCTGGGAGCTTCATGTTTCAGGAGGTGGTCACTCCGCAGTTTAAGAGTTTGCAGGCAGAGAGAGAATGGGTGACCACCAGACAGACAAGGAGGACCAGGCAAGTAGTGCAGGAGACCCCTGAGTGCATCTCGCTCTCTAACCGGTATTCAGTTCCGCTGAGGGCGATGGTTGCTCTGGGGAGTACAGCCAGAGCCAAGTCCATGGCACCACGGGTGGCTCAGTTGTACAGGGGGGAAGGAAGAAGGTCAGAAAAGCAATAGTGATAGGGATTCAACAGTTAGGGGAGCAGACAGGTGTTTCTGTGGCTGCAGACGTGTTTCCAGGTATGTTGCCTCCCTGGTGTCAGGGTCAAGGATGTCACTGAGCAGCTGCAGGACATTCTGAGGGGGCAGGGTGAACAGCCAGGGGTCATGGTCCATATCGGTACCAATGACATAGGTAGAAAGAGGGATGAGGTCCCTCATCCCTAGGGAGCTAGGAAAGAGATTAATAAGCAGGACCTCAAAGGTAGTAATCTCCAGATTACTCCTGGTCCCACGCGCTAGTGAGTACAGAAATAGGAGGATAGAGCAGATGAATGCATGGCTGGAGAGATGGTGCAGAAGGGAGGGCTTTAGATTCCTAAGGCATTGGGACCAGTTCTGGGGGAGATGGGACCTGTACAAGCTGGACGGGTTCCACTTCAACAGGGCCGGGACCAATATCCTCACGGGGAGGTTTGTTAGTGCTGTTGGGGAGGGTTTAAACTAGCTTAGCAGGGGGATGGGGACCTGAGAGTGGATTCAGAAGGGAGAGAAGCAAAGCTGGAAATGGAACGCAGTAAATTAGTAAGTGTGTTTGGAAGACAGAGGAAACAAAGGCTAGAAAATAGACAACAAGGGAGTTTGGCAGTGCTAAATAGTATATACTTGTGTGTGGAGGCGGAAGGCGTGGGCATGGCTCTTAATGAATACTTTGCATCTGTCTTCACAGAAGAGAGGGACGATGCAGAAATTGTAGTTGAGGAGGAATGTGAAATATAAGATGAGATAAACATAGTGAGAGAGGAAATATTAAGGGGTTTAGCATCTTTGAAAGTAGATAAATCGCCAGGCCTGGATGAAATGTATCCCAGGCTGTTGAGAGAATCAAGGGAGGAAATAGCGGAGGCTCTGACCATCATTTTCCAATCCTCTCTGGCTACAGGTGTGGTGCCAGAGGACTGGAGGACTGCTAACGTGGTACCGTTGTTAAAAAAGGGAGAAAGGGATAGACCGAGTAATTACAGGCCAGTCAGCTTAACCTCGGTGGTGGGCAAGTTATTAGAAAAAATTCGAAGCGACAGTAATAATCGTCATTCAGAAAGGCACAGATTAATCAAGGACAGTCAGCATGGATTTGTTAAGGGAAGGTCAGGTCTGACTAACTTGATTGAATTTTTTGAGGAGGGTTGATGAGGGTAGTGTGTTTGATGTAGTCTACATGGATTTTAGCAAGGCTTTTGACAAGGTTCCACATGGCAGACTAGTCAGAAAAGTAAAAGCCCATGGGATCCAAGGGAAAGTGGCAAGTTGGATCCAAAACTGACTCAGTGGCAGGAAGCAAAGGTGTTTTTATGATTGGAAGGCTGTTTCCAGTGGGGTTCCACAGGACTCAGTACGAGGCCCCTTGCTTTTTGTGATATACATCAATGGTTTATACTTCAATGTAGGGGGCATGACTAAGAAGTATGCAGATGATACAAAAATTGGCCATGTGGTTGATAATAAGGAAGAAAGCTGTAGTCTGCAGGTAGTTATCGATGGAGTGGTCAGGTGGGCAGAAAAGTGGCAAATGAAATTCAATCCGGAGAATACGGAGAAGTGTAGAGGAACAGAGGGACCTTGGAGTGCATGTCCATAGATTCCTAAAGGTAGCAGGACAGTTAGATAAGGTGGTTGAGAAGGCTTAAGCGATACTTTCCTTTATTAGCCAAGGCATAGCGTATAAGGGCAGGGAGGTTATGTTAGAACTGTATACAACACTAGTTAGGCCACAGCTAGAATACTGCGTGCAGTTCTGGTCACCACATTACAGGAAGGATGTGATTGCACTAGAGAGGGCACAGAGGAGATTTATGAGGATGTTG
Source organism: Somniosus microcephalus (assembly GCF_052327205.1). Taxonomy (NCBI): domain Eukaryota; kingdom Metazoa; phylum Chordata; class Chondrichthyes; order Squaliformes; family Somniosidae; genus Somniosus; species Somniosus microcephalus. The sequence continues at coordinate 59,951 of NW_028226020.1, forward strand.
CAGGTGTATAAAATTATGAGGGGTTTAGAAAGAGTGGATAGGAAGGACCTATTTCCCTTGGCAGACGGGTCAATAACCAGGCGGCCTAGATTTAAAGTAGTTGGTAGAAGGATTAGAGGGAAGATGAGGAAAACGTTTTTCACCCAGAGGGTGGTGGGGGTCTGGAACTCACTGCCTGAAAGGGTGGTAGAGGCAGAAACCCATCATCACATTTAAAAAGTACTTGGATATGCACTTGAAGTGCTGTAACCGACAAGGCAACGGACCAAGAGCTGGAAAGTGGGATTAGGCTGGATAGCTCTGTCTCGACCGGCACAGACACGATGGGCCGAATAGCCTCCTGCTGTGCTGTAAATTTCTACGATTCTATGATTACTAGGATTGCTGAGGCACCACCCCCGGGGTCTGGCGTTGGCTCTGTGGAGCACGAACCTGCTGTCCTCTCTCAGGAAGGCAGCATTTGTCATGCCACACTGCCAGTGCCCTTGCTGTTGCCTGTCAGCCAGCCAGCCCAGCCAGCAGCCACCCGTGCTGAGGTGGTGCAGTCCGCAGCTGGGCCTTCTAGGCCCAGAGCTGCTCGAGGTCGTTCTCCACGGCCATCTGCAGTCTCCCCCACTGAAAGTCAGCAGCCTTCCACCAGCCATGTGGCAGCCACTGGGGGAGCACTGCACAGGAGCACCAGGACAGGCACTAAGGGATTGCACAAACGTGATTAGTTTATGTTTGTATGCAGCATGGCATGGTTTAATTGATAAATTTGAATTGGAATGTGTATTTTGTGTTGGCTTTTGTTTTTGCACTGAGGGAAAGAGGATGATGGAGCTTGTCCTGCTCTGAGTGGCCTCTGCTCCTTCTCCCAGTCATAAACAATGCCAAGAGGACAATGCTACTAGTCCACCCATGGCTGACAGCAACTGGTCTCTGCAGAAACCTTTAAGTCTGCACCTGCCACACCACTCCCTGTACACTACTGAAACTTGAAACAAACATAGAAATAGATTCAGTCTTTGACCCTTCAACTACGTCATCCCTCTCCGGTCCTATAAAAGTTTCTTTGATCAATGCTGCCATTCCCTCCCTTTTCTTTCCTCCCCTATCTTTCCTGAATGCCTGTAGCCAGGAATATTAAGTTCCCAATCCTCCCCTTCTTTGAGCCAGGTCTCATGTGATGACTTGTACCTGCAGCTCACCAACCTTATTTATCAAGTTCTGTGTATTTACGCACACGGACTTCAAACCCATCTTAGTCTTCCTTGCATTTGCCCCCTGTCTGACCCCTCCTACTTCGGAACTATTCTTTACTCTAGGGCTATTTGCCTCTCCCAGTTCTCTGTGCACCTGGTTTCTCCTCTCTAATGTTTCATTCTGGTTCCCCTCTCCCTGCCAAATTAGTTTAAACCCTCCCCCACAGCACGAGTTAACCTCCCCGTGAGGACATTGGTCCCAGCTTTGTTGAGGTGCAACCCGTCCACCTTGAACAGGTCCCTCCTGCCCCAGAACTGGTCCCAATGCCCCAGGAATCTGAAGCCCTCCCTCCTGCACCATTTCTCCAGCCATGCATTAACCTGTCTTATCCTACTATTCCTATACTCACTGGCGCGTGGCACTGGGAGTAATCCAGAGATTATTATCTTTGAGGTCCTGCTCTATAACCTCCTCCCGAGCTCCTGAAACTCTGACTGCAGAACCTCAACCCTTTTCCTTCCTATGTCATTGGTTCCCACATGGACCACGACTTCTGGCTGTTCCCCTTCCCCCGCAGAATGTTCTGCACCCTCTCAAAATTCTTGCAGGGCTTTACAGGGTAGATGTAGGGAGGATGTTTCACCTGGCTGGGGAGTCTAGAACCAGGGGTCACAGTCTCAGAGTAAGGGTTCGGCCATTTGGGGCTGAGATGAGGAGAAATTTCTTCACTCAGAGGGAGGTGAATCTTTGGAATTCTCTACCCCAGAGGGCTGTGAAGGCTCAGTCGTTGAGTATATTCACGACAGAGAGCGATAGATTTTTGAATATCATCAAGGGATATATGGGGATAGTGCAGGAAAGTGGAGTTAAGGTAGCAGATCAGCCATGATCTCATTGAATGGTAGAGCAGGCTCGAGGGGACGAATGCCCTACTCCTGCTCCTATTTCTTATGTTCTTATCCCAAAAATGAATAAAGAACAGATCGCATATTGAAGCTAAATGAATGGAGTGAAAGCTGGCAGGTCTGAGCGAGGGGGAACCGAGCAGGGGGAAGGAGGAAGGAAAAGTTCAGTCAGTCCTGTAATGTCTGAGTATAAATAATACACGGACTGCAGGAGAACAATAATAACAGGTATTTACTGAACAGAGAGTAATTCAAGACTGAAATACAAAAGCCTGCTATGGCTTTATATACAGGGGTGGTCACTGCCGGTACTGCAGTATAGAATCAGTTCTTCTCTTAAAGGTACATACACAACAATTCCTCCCCTTTTAGATAAACAGTACATAACATTCATTTAACAACTAAATAATAACTAATTACAATTACAATTTTCTCTGTACTATATACATCAACTGAAATAATCATTTATAAGTTCAGTCTTTGAGGAAGCTTCCTGATCCTGACTGGATAGCGCCTTTCTCGAGTATCCTGTTCTTGCGGCGGAGTTGATTCTGGCTCATTGTCATTGGTTGGTTCGTCAGCTTCCAATACCACTGCTTCTGAGGTAGACGCAATCTGTACTTCGGGTTGATTACCAGGTGCACCTGCTCGTGGTATGGGTTTGGCTTGTTCCTGTGACTCTAGAATCTGGTCAGCATGGTGTCTCATGATGCTCTCTCCAACGTCCACTGTGTACATTAGTGGTCCCTGCTGTGTGCATATCGTTCCTGGCTGCCATTTTTCTGTTCGGTAGTCGCGGGCCAAGACTGGTTGCCCTATCTTGAAGCTCCTGGTTGGCTTCTCATTTATGTGCTGGAATTGCTTATCCTCAACATCTCGTCTTATGTTTGGTTTGAGCAAATCCAGGCGACATCTTAGCCTTCGGTTGAAGAACATTATGGCTGGAGCTTGGTTGGTGACTGCATGTGTCGCATTCCGGTAAGCAAACAAGAAATTATCCACCTTGTGTTGTAGTGGTATGCCATCATTATGCATTGCCTTTATGGCCTTTTTAAAGGTCTGAACAAACCTCTCAGCCAATCCATTTGTGGCTGGATGATATGGGGCAGATGTGTAATGCTTCACCCCATTATTCCTCAGAAACCTCTGGAAATCCTCTGACACAAACTGTGGCCCATTGTCGGAGCAAATCTGTTCTGGCAAGCCATTCCTGGCGAAGATGGTCCGTAGGACAGTAATAGTTTTCCCCGTGGTGGTGGAGGACATTTTGATGACCTCTGGCCATTTCGAATGGGCATCCACGGCGATTAGAAACATTGAGTCCATAAATGGACCAGCAAAATCAATGTGTACCCGTTGCCATGGAGATGAGGGCCACTCCCATGGATGTAGCGGGGCCTGTGGTGGAGCGTTTTGGACCTTCTGGCATCCTGTGCATCTCTTGGTCATATCCTCGATTTCTTTATCGATTCCCAGCCACCACACAAACGCCCTGGCTAGGCTCTTCATTTTTACCCCGCCCAGATGACCCTCATGAAGCTCATTGAGCACTCTATCTCTCAACTTGGGTGGAATTACCACTCGGGATCCACACATCAAGGTCCCCCGGCACACTGACAGCTGTTCTCTCCTTGGCGAGAATGCTGGCAACAGTGAGTCGCCATGTGCTCGCCATCCCTTCACCGTCAAATCATAGACCCGAGAGAGTGTCGGGTCATTTCGGGTTTCCTTCTCTATACTTGAGTTTGTAACAGGTAGACATTTGACTATGGTCGCATGGAATATCTCAACAGGGTCCACTGCAGGTGCTTCCTCTACCGCAGGCAACGGTAGGCGCGACAGCCCATCAGCGTTTCCATGCTGTTTCATACCCTTTTACTCTATGTCGTACTGATGTGCCACTAGAAAAAGTGACCATCTTTGCAGCCGTTGCGCCGTCATCACCGGAACGCCCTTCTTTGGGTTAAAAATGGAGACCAGGGGCTGATGATCAGTCAGTAGGGTGAATTTCTGCCCGTGCAGATAGTGATTGAACTTCTTCACCCCCCACACCAGGCTGAGGGCCTCCCTGTCAATCTGGGCGTAGTTACCCTCGGCTGAGGTTAACGAGCGCGACGCAAAGGCTATTGGCCTCTCTGAACCGTCAAGGAATTTGTGTGACAGCACCGCTCCAATGCCGTAGGGAGACGCATCACATGCTAACCGAATCGGTAGTGTTGGATTGTAGTGGGACAATACTTCTTTTGAAGTGATTAGGCATTTACATTTCTGAACAGTTTGCAGTAGGACGTTCAGTGGGTGCAGAATTGTGGATAAATTTGGCAAGAACTTATGGTAGTAGTTCACCAACCCGAGGAACGACCTCAGTTGCGACACATTTCCCGGTGCTGGAGCCTTGACTACAGCTTCAATCTTGTCCGGCGACTTATGCAACCCTTCCTCATCAATCATGTGGCCACAATACGAGATTTGTCTCCTGAAGAACTCGCATTTGGGGCGGTTGGCTTGTAGCCCATATTCCTGTAATCTCGTGAGCACCTGCTCCAGGTTGGCAAGGTGTTCACTGTCATTTTCGCCCGTAACCAGGATGTCGTCCAAATAACACTGGGCCCCCGGGATCCCTTGCAGGACTTGTTCCATCGCCCTCTGCCAAATAGCCGGGACTGATGCTACCCCGAATACCAGTCGATTGTACTGGTAAAGGCCTTTGTGAGTGTTTATCGTGAGGTATTTCCTAGACACTTCTTCCACCTCCATTTGTAGATACGCTTGGGCCAGATCAATCTTTGTAAAGCGTTTCCCTCCAGATAGTGAGGCGAAAATATCTTCTATCCGTGGAAGTGGATATTGTACTGTGTGCAGGACTGGGTTCACAGTTACGTTGAAGTCCCCACAGATGCGAACCTTCTTCGGTTCCCCAAGCGTGCTGCTCAATGATTTCTTCATTACAGGAACAATGGGTGAGGCCCACTCGCTCCAGTCCACCTTGGACAGCACACCCGAACGCTCCAGACTCTCCAGCTCTGCTTCAACGGCTGGGCGGATCGCGTAAGGTACCGGTCTGGCCTTAAAAAAATTTGGGTTTGCGTTATCTTCGATTTTTATCGTTGCCGTTACTCCTTTTAGAGTCCCAAGTCCTTGTTGGAACACCTCTTTCGCGTCAGTTAGAATTTTTGACCGTCGTCCAGGTGTGACATCATCACCCTTTTTATCAGTCACAGTTAGCGCCTGAATGGAATGCCAATCCAATTGTATTTTTCGGATCCATTCACATCCCAATAATGGTGGTCCTCCATCTGGTAGTATATATAGATACAGTTTCTGTGTTTCCTTGCCGTTGTATTCAACTGGCACCCTTATTTTTCCTCTGGGGTAGACTTTTTGCCCCGTGTATGTCTTCAATACAATGGATGTGTCCTTCAAGGTTATGTGTGAGAATAGCCGCTCATAGTCTCGTCGATTCATGACAGTTAGGGCTGATCCTGTGTCCAATTCCATCTTTACTGGGGACCCTGCTATCATGAGGGTGACCCAAATGGTTCGGTGATCCTCCTTTGCATCACGTTGTGTAACTTTAGACAACTTAGTCTCCTGCTCCCGGAGTCCTTATCACTCTCCTGATCTTCCGAACTACTGTCTGTCAATTTCTTTACTTTCTTGTACTTTTCCTTAGTAGTTCTTGTAGTGTTGGTTTTCTTTCCCGACCTGCAGACTCTTGCTATGTGTCCCATTTTCCCACATTGCCTGCATACTTTGTCCTTAACCCAGCAGTCCTTCTGATCATGGGTTGTTCTGCCGCAGTGATAGCACTTTTCTGCTCCATACGCCATTTCATTAGCGCTGTATTCCTGTGGTTTCTGTTGTATTTCCGCAGCTCCCCGTGCTGCTGCTTCGTAGGATACTGCCACACTGAAAGCCTGTTCTAGCGTCAGGTCCTGTTCCGAAAGTAGTTGTTTCTGGGTTCCTTCACTCTGGAGCCCGCAGACAAACTTATCCCGCAAGGTGTCTGCCAGTCCTGCTCCGAACTGACAGTGCTTCGATAACTTGTGTAGTTCCGTAAGATAGTTAGCATTGTACTCATCTTTGTGCTGGTTTCTTTTATGGAACTTGAATCTTTCTGCTATCAGCAGCGGTGTAGGGTTTAGGTGTTCCTGTAAGATATTAACAATCTCTTCAAAACTTTTCTCCATTGGTTTAGCTGGGGTAATTAAATTCCGCAATAGGCCGTACGTTCTCGCGCCCATCAAATTTAATAATACCGACACCTTCTTTCTATTGGCCACCTCATTGGCATTGCAGTACACTTCAATTCTATCCACATACGTGGTCCAGTCTTCTACCTCATTGTCGAAAGCAGTGATACTGCCACTCTTTGGCATCTTGGGTGATTTAAAATGGCGCCTCCCGCGCTTTTTCTTCTTCCCCAGTGTAATAAAATGGCGCCTCCCGCGCTTTTCCTTCTTCCCCAATGTAATAAAATGGTGCCTGCCGCGCTTTTCCTTCTTCCCCTTGCTGCTCCTAGCGTTCTACAGGGTAATGGTGGTGACCCGCGGCTTCGCCGTGTCTCACTTTTCCTTCCCTGCGTTCTATCCTCTCCACGCTGCCCAGTTCTTGAGTTCCTGTAAGATATTAACAATCTCTTCAAAACTTTTCTGCATTGGTTTAGCTGGGGTAATTAAATTCCGCAATAGGCCGTACGTTCTCGCGCCCATCAAATTTAATAATACCGACGCCTTCTTTCCATCGGCCACCTCATTTGCCTTGCAGTACACTTCAATTCTTTCCACATATGTGGTCCAGTCTTCTACCTCGTTGTCGAAAGCAGTGATACTGCCACTCTTCGGCATCTTGAGTGATTTAAAATGGCGCCTCCCGCGCTTTTTCTTCTTCCCCAATGGAATAAAATGGCGCCTCCCGCGCTTTCCCTTCTTCCCCAATGTAATAAAATGGCGCCTCCCGCGCTTTTCCTTCTTCCCCTTGCTGCCACGCTGCTCCTAGCGTTCTACAGGGTAATGGCGGCGACCCATGGCTTCGGCGCGTATCACTTTTCCTTCCCCGCATTCTATCCTCTCCACGCTGCCCTGTTCTTGAGCACCGACCGCGCCCTGTGCGCTCCACCCTCTCTCTCTCTCTTCCTCCCGACAACACTGCACGGCCCCTTTGCAGAGCTGCTCGATCGAGCCCGAGCCCGCCGCAGTCCGGAAGGGTCAGCGCACTACCTGCTACCAGCACGACTTGCTGGAACACCTCGACTGGGGAGCCAGGCCCAGCTCTCCAAAGCCTCCCCTACAACTCTCCGATGGATCCCTGGGCGGTTGCCCGCGGTCGACGCCCGCCGTTCTGACTTCGACCTCCAAGAAGCTTCTCTTCAGGGAAAAGATCCCCGTGAGGTGATGCAGTACTGCAGGTGAGTTCAAACCTGCCCGTCGCCAGTGTAGTGTCCGAGGATCAATAATACACGGACTGCAGGAGAACAATGAAACAGGTATTTACTTGAACAGAGGGTAACTTAAGACTGAAATACAGAAGCCTGCTATGGCCTTATATACAGGGGTGGTCACTGCCGGTACTGCAGTATAGAATCAGTTCTTCTCTTAAAGGCACATACACAACAAGTCCCACTCTGGGAGTTGCTGCGGTCAACACTTCCCCACAGGGCTTGCCAACTGTGGGAGGCGGCACATAACCAACAAACCTGCTCTCCCCCCCCCCCCTGCCCCCACACACACTGCTTCACCAATCACAAGGCTCAGATAGGGTTGAGTGGCATTACCAACAACCAATAAACAAAATGGAAAGGCGGGGTACTCATGTGATTGGCATTTTGTTGAGCCAATCAGCGGCTTGCTGTAAAGCAACCCCGGGTCTGCCATGTGGGGACAAAGAGAAACCTGCTGTCCAATTGATGAATGGCTGGAGATATGCAAATAAGAAAACAAATTCAACGTGTAGCCAAAAAAGAAACGAGAGATATATCCTTATTGAGTTTGTGCTCTGATAAAACCCCAGGCAAATCCTTAGTAACAGATAACATATCGTATGCATACGTTAATGCCAATGTATCAGTCTTTATTCGCTTTGATGTAAAAGATGCGAGGCCTGAGGGACACGTGCGGGAGCTGCAATATCTTGTTAAAGGTCCACTTGCGTTTTTGTTTTATTGGGGTTAGGGCCATTGTTGTAAATTCAATTTTTGTTTTGGGAAATGGTGGGTGATCCCTCTATTCAATGTGATAGGAGGAGGCCAAACATTGACTTCTTCTGTTCCGTCTCCCTTCTAATGTAATATAATCGTTTTTCATAGTCCACTGGTTTCCTCAAGCTGGCCTGTGATAGGCGAGTTCCACTACCTAGCGAGATTAGCGGCAGTGCATTCATCAATGCTGCTTATCTGCAACGTGTGTGATTCGATCATGATCCTGCCGCTGAATCCACAGTCCATATAACCTGTAGGCCTCATGAACAATGTCACGACTGGTCTTTCAGTCACTGTAAGAGTAGGAGAGCCACTTCGACGCTATCCCATAAATGTTTTTTCCTCACTGGACAATCACCAGCTCCTTCCAGTCTGCTTTCTAACTGAGCAAATAATGTCCTTTTCATCTCGCAGGTTTCAGAACGCTTATCCACGATCCATGAGCCTTGGGCTTTTTGGGGAACATCAGCAGGGCTTTCAAAAATTATCTCCAAATCGTCCTTCCTACTTAAGTAAATATGAAACATGAACCAACTCTTTCTTTGTATGGGCTCAAGAATCTGGGAAAGTTGGTCACTAAGTTATGCCTTGCTCAGCTTGTTGACTCCATCAATCTCTGTTCTTACATTTTGGGGTTTTTACACAAGATATTTTCTATGGGTTTAGCAGCACCGACTGCCCCTGTAAGCAAACTCTCGTGCTCTATGATCCAGAGTGTGCATTTACCTGCCCAACGCCCCATGTTCAGGTAAATGTAACTGCATTGTGGATTCCTCAACTTTGAAGGCAGCTTATTAGACTGTGACTCAGGCCATAAACAACGAGCCAGATTTATTCAACAGTAAACAGACTTAAAACAAACAGTAGATTTACAGTATTTAAAGACTTTACGATTCATAAAATCATCGAATGATACAGCAGAGAAGGAGGCCATTCGCCCATCGTGCCTGTGCCAGCTCTTTGGTGGAGCTCTCCAATTAGTCCCACTCACTGCTCTTTCCCCAGAGCCCTGCAAATCTCTCCCCTTCAAGTATTTATCCAATTACCTTTTGAAAGTTACTATCGACTCTTCTTCCACCGCCTTTTCAGGCAGATCATAACTTGCTGCGTAAAGGAAGGCTCCTTAACTCTCCTCTGGTTCTTTTACCAATTATCATAAATCTGTTCTGACAAAAGGTTTCTGTTTCTCTCTCCACAGATGCTGCCTGACCAGCTGAGTATTTCCAGCATTTTATGTTTTTAATTTCAGATTTCCAACATTTGCAGTATTTTGCTTTTGTATCATAAATCTGTTTGCTCTGGTTACCGACTCTCCTTATTTCTCCTATCAAAACCCTTCATGATTTTGAACACTTCCATTAAATCTCCCTTTAACCTTCTCTGCTCTAAGGAGAACCATCCCAGTTTCTCCAGCCTCTCCGCATAACTGAAGTCCCTCAGCCCTGGTACCATTCTTGTCAGAACACCAAAAACAACAAAAGCGTTTCACTTACACAAACACGCGATATAAAACAGTCGGTTGAAACATAGTCCCTAACAAGGCTGTTTTCCATGGAGTCTCGGACTTGGCCTGAGCTCCAATGGCTTCAGACTGATTACTGACTGGGAGAAGGCCAGTTCACAATCCTTTGAAGATATAACAGAAGAAAAGGCATCAAAAACATATCTCTCACAACGACAGTACGTGATCAGCCATTCACAGGATTCAAAATGCTGTTTTACCACACAAACATAATCAACCATGTCCGTCAAAGCGTCCCCAGGATCTTTGAACCGCTGCCGTTCTGTCGCGACCTTTCTTCACTTTCTCTATTTTATTGAACCGACTTGGCCAGTGGTCCTCTGAATGTTCCTCTCTTCTTCTGTACAGGAACAAGAAAGGCTGAGGTCCATCCAGTTCACCTTCTACCATCCCAGTAGATAATGGAGTTGTTGACTAATCACAGCCATCAATCTCTGGTCTACAACAGACCCAGACACGAGGTGAGGAAAACCCCCAGTGGTGGAGAGCTTTGGGAACCACAGGTCCAAAGTCACCTGTTCCTCCCGAGCACTCACCACACGTCACGTCGCAAATTACTCATACGCTGTAACTCTGTTTAATGTGGAACTGGGAGTTTGTTGGCAAAAGAGGGCGAGGACATCTGTTGGAAGAGCACGGAACTGCAACACATCCACACTTCGGCAAAGCTCGCTGCAATTTCTTTTTCTTTATTTTCTTTATTTTTATTCACAAAATTGTTACTAAAAATATAATCCATATCTTCAGGGTATAAACAGGAAACAGTCAATGTACAATAAACTATTGCAGAGTAAAGATCTTTTAATCAGGAAATGTCTGATTGTTCAGCATTTGGAGCAGGTTTTCACCTCTTGCTGAATTGGAAAAGTTCAGATTGATTTAAACCACTGACTGATTAAAATGCAAATCTTAACGATTAAGATGGAATAAAAAGCCGGTATCAGTAACGGTGACCATGAAGATATTGGATTGTTGTAAAAACCCAACTGGTTCACTAATGTCCTTCAGGGAAGGAAATCTGCCGTCCTTACCCGGTCTGGCCTATATGTGACTCCAGACCCACAGCAATGTGGTTGAATCATAGAATGGTTACAGTATGTAAGGAGGTCATTCGGCCCGTCGAGCCCATGCCGGCTCCCTGCAACAGCACTTCAGCTACCCCACTCCCCCGCCCTTTCCCCGTAGCCCTGCAAATGTTTCTCCTTCAGGTACTTATCCAACTCCCTTTTGAAAGCCATGATTGAATCTGCCTCCACCACCCTATCAGGCAGTGTATTCCAGATCATAACCACTCGCTGCGTAAAATAGTTTTTCTCATGTTGCCTTTGGTTCTTCTGCCAATCACCTTAAATCTGTGTCCTCTGGTTCTCGACCCTTCTGCCAATGGGAACAGTTCCTCTCTATCTACTCTGTCTAGACCCCTCATGATTTTGAACACCTCTATCAAATCTCCTCTCAACCTTCTCTGCTCTAAGGAGAACAACCCCAGCTTCTCCAGTCTATGCACGTAACTGAAGTCTCTCGTCCCTGGAACCATTCTCGTAAATCTTTCCTGTACCCTCTCTAAGGCCTTCACATCCTTCTTAAAGTGCGGTGCCCAGAACTGGACACAATACTCCAGTTGAGGCTGAAGCAGTGTTTTCTAAAGGTTCATCATCATTTCCACATTTTTGTACCACCACACAGTCCTTGTGGAGATGTTGTCCTGACACCCTCCATTGTGTTGTGTGGCACTACCACTGTGCTAATTGGGATAGATTCAGAACTGATTTAGCAGCTCAAAACTGGGCATCCATGAGGTGCTGTAGGCCATCAGCAGCAGCAGAATTATATTCCACCACAATCTGTAACCTCATGGCCCGGCAAATCCCTCACTCTACCATTACCATCAAGCCAGGGACCAACCCTAGTTCAATGAGGAGGGTAGAAGAGCATGCCAGGAGCAGCGCCAGGCGTACCTAAAAGTGAGGTGCCAACCTGGGGAAGCTGCAACACAGGACTACAAGCATGCTAAACAGCGGAAGCAGCATGATATAGACAGGGCTAAGTGATCCCACAATCAACGGGTCAGATCAAAGCTCTGCAGTCCTGCCACACCACGAATAGTGGTGGACAATTAAACAACTAACGGGAGGAGGAGGCTCCATGAATATCCCCATCCTCAAAGATGGCGGAGCCCAGCACATGAGTGCAAAAGACAAGGCTGAAGCATTTGCAACCATGATTCACCTCGGCCTCCTCCTGAGGTCCCCACCATCACAGAAGCCAGTCTTTAGCCAATTCGATTCACTCCACGTGATATCAAAAAACCGCTCAGCGCACTGGATACAGCAAAGGCTATGGGCCCAGACAACATCCCGGCTATCGTGCTGAAGACTTGTGCTCCAGAACTAGCAGTGCCTCTAGCCAAGCTGTTCCAGTACAGCTACAACACTGGCATCTACCCGACAATGTGGAAATCTGCCCAGGTATGTCCTGTCCACAAAAAAAGCAGGACAAATCCAATCCGGCCAATCCAGCACTAAGTGGCTAATAGTGACCATCTGTTGGTGTGGAGTACCCAGATTTGATGTGAGAAGCAGGCACACCCATCTCACTGATATCTATAAGTAAATACCTGGGGGGAGAAATTCAGTATTGCCCCATTTGGGGCGCAATTATCGGCCGGCGCAAAGATTAGCGCCTGGCGCTAATTATCGCCTCCGACTGCAAACTTGGCTTTTATTACCCCTGGAGGTGATTGGAGCGCTAAATCAGGCGCTACACACCTCTCTTAAGGCGCAAAGGCCGAGGAGCAAGGCGCTACCTCAGAGTGCTGGCAAAGCTCATGTGATGTCAGTCAGCAATGGAACACAAACACAATGGCGCTGGCCAGTTCGTAAAGGCGAGGGTTGATCTTGCTTTCCATCCACATCCTGCTCATTGCAGCCTTGAATCTCGGCCTGGAGAGACCTGTACATCAAATCTGCTGGAAAGAACAATGGAGAGGCCCAGGGAAAGAGCTCAGAGTGCAGCCCCCACAGTCTCTTCTAAATCGATACAAGGAAGGGCAAATCAAAATGAACCTGCAAAGTGCTGCTCAGTACCCAAAACTCCTTCACACAGCGTTGAATCTCTCCAGAAGGCTCTCGCTCTCTCAGAATGCGTGGTGCAAAAATGTCACCAACAAAAAAAGGTAGGAATCGGTTGCCTTTAAATAGCGCTCCCCCAGTCCCTTCCTGACTGCAAAACGCTCCCCTCAACCTGTCGTTGCTAGCGGCAGGCGGTAAGGCAGGGGGCGACACTCAATATCTGGTCTGGGGCGCTACCGGGGCGTTGCATACTCGACTGACGTCACGATCTGCCAGCGCAGGATATCATGGCGGTAGTGTTTAGCGCTGTCGCAAAATATCTAATTAATTTCCTGAGCGGCGCAAACATCGCCGCGCACGGGCACTAGTTGCTTTGCGCCCCATTAACGACCTCTTAAGGCATTAACGGGAGGCGCTAATCAACTGAATTTTTCCCCCCTGGTTTGTTAAAAGCATTATGAAAATACTCCTTCCATCAGCACTTTCATATTCTGAGTATTATCTCGTACAATTCAGATAGGGGGTCCGAGATTACTGATCGATTTGTAAAGGGTCCTTCGGGGGTCTGAGATTACTAATCGATTTGTAAAGGGGTCCTTCAGGGGTCTGAGATTATTAATCGATTTGTAAAGGGGTCCTCCAGGGGTCTGTGATTACTAATCGATTTGTAAAGGGGTCCTCCAGGGGTCTGTGATTACTAATCGATTTGTAAAGGGGTCCTTCGGGGGTCCGTGATTACTAATCGATTTGTAAAGGGGTCCTTCGGCGGTCTGAGAATACTAATCGATTTGTAAAGAGGTCCTTCGGGGGTCCATGATTACTAATCGATTTGTAAAGGGGTCCTTCGGGGGTCTGAGAATACTAATCGATTTGTAAAGGGGTCCTTCGGGGGTCTGTGATTACTAATCGGTTTGTAAAGGGGTCCTTCGGGGGTCCATGATTACTAATCGATTTGTAAAGGGGTCCTTCGGGGGTCTGAGAATACTAATCGATTTGTAAAGGGGTCCTTCGGGGGTCTGTGATTACTAATCGATTTGTAAAGGGGTCCTTCGGGGGTCTGTGATTACTAATCGATTTGTAAAGAGGTCCTTCGGGGGTCCATGATTACTAATCGATTTGTAAAGGGGTCCTTCGGGGGTCTGTGACTACTAATCGGTTTGTAAAGGGGTCCTTCAGGGGTCTGTGATTACTAATCGATTTGTAAAGGGGTCCTTTGGGGATCTGAGATTATTAATCGATTTGTAAAGGGGTCCTTCGGGGGGTCTGAGATTATTAATTGATTTGTAAAGGGGTCCTTCGGGGGGTCTGAGATTATTAATCGATTTGTAAAGGGGTCCGTCAACCAAAAACATTTGAGACCCACGGCCATAAAAGATGCAAAAATAATATTTTTGTCAGATTGATTCTCTGCTCCGATTAGAGACAAGGGGCTAGAAATTCAGTATCGCCACATTTGGGGCGCTAACTTTTGAAAAGTAGTAGAAGTGGCGCCAGGCGCTAATGATTCTCTCCTGCCGCGTAATTCAGCCTTAGCGCTCCAAGAGGGAAGTGGAGCGCTAAATCAAGCGTAAACCCCTTCTCCTAGGGCGCTAATGTCTGAGAGCGGGGCAGGAGCAGCAGAGCGCTGAACAATGTCGAGTGAAAAGATACTGGCATCGCAGGCTGCTTCCCTCGCTTAAAGGGAAGGGCCATTGATGATGCACAACATACTTCTGCTCAGTTCTGTGTTGCCAGGCGACCTGCACGACTGCCATTGCAGCCTCAAACACTCTCAGCAAGTGGAGGGCTTGGACCTCTCGCAGCAATAAAGCATCGGAAACTTTCAGCAGGCGCCGGACTGGTGCAAAGAATCAAGTTTGGCCCACCGGAAATAGCGCTCCCCAAGCGGCCAGTCATGTCAGCCGTGGCTCAGTGGGCAGCACTCTCGCCTCTGAGTCAGAAAGTTGTGGGTTCAAATCCCACTCCAGGGACTTGAGCACAATAAGCTAGGCTGACGCTCTAGTGCGGTGCTGAGGGAGCGCTGCACTGTCAGAAGTGCTGTCTTTCGGGTGAGATGTTAAACAGAGGCCCCGTCTGCTCTCTCAGGTGGACTTAAAAGATCCCGCGGCACTATTTCGAAGAAGAGAAGGAGCGTTCTCCCCGGTGTCCTGGCCAATATTTATCCCTCAATCAACATCACTAAAAAACAGATTATCTGGTCATTATCACATTGCTGTTTGTGGGAGCTTGCTGTGCACAAATTGTCACTGCTGTGCTTCCCACATTACAACAGTGACTACACTTCATTGGCTGTAAAGCGCTTTGAGACGTCCAGTGGTTGTGAAAGGCGCTATAGAAATACGAGTGTTTCTTTTAGCCGAGGTGAGGATGCCTCCTCTTCCTGCCGTTGTTCATGCCCGGCCATACAGCGGGAGGGGGGGGGGTGCGGGAGGCAATTTCACATCCGGGGCGGTAACGGGGCGCTGCGCACTTTATTACGTCATGATCTGCCAGGTGCTAGAGGGTGAGGCGGTAAGTGTTAGCGCCAGCGCTAGATCGGCAGGGAAGTTCGCGGGTGTTATGTCTGCACACTGGGTTACAGTGCTGCATTAGAGTTACTCTAGCACATGAAGTTTGATAGTGCTGTTATCGTTATATTATGTCTGACATTGGTGATAGGTACTCGATTGCCTTGGCCTGTAGGGGTTAGTTGGATCGAGCATTAAAATGACACGAGTTGATTTCTACATGCTGTCATTGAGTTATCTTTGCAAACGCAACATTTGGCGACAAGGATGGCTGAAATCTCTCTTCCACCAGCTCCTCCCTTTCTTGCACTACCCGGTGAGCCCCCGATCCCATGGGTTCGCTGGTTACAGTCCTTTGAATCCTACCTCATCGCTCTCGGACTAGAAAATGTGAGTGCAGCACGGAAAAAGGCACTGTTATCCCATTGCTTGGGAGCGGAGGGCCAGCATGTTCTTGGGACATTATGGACAGCAGACTCAATACAAACATATGATGTGGCTGTGGCTCTGTTAAGCACACACTTCTCTGCCCCACAAAGTGCCCTCCACCGGCGATTCATTTTTAGACAGCGTCACCAACTCCCCGGCGAGTCTGTGCATCAGTACGTGGCTTATTTGAGGGGGTTAGCTAGCTTGTGCAAGTTTGGTGCACTACAAGACGAGATGGTGTGTGATCAACTAATAGAGCACACCAACAATGTGAGAGTGCGTGAAAGATTGTTACTCGAGTCCGACAATCTGTTGTTGTCACAGGCAGTTAACATTGCTTTTCAAGTGGAGTCTGCAGCCGAATGTGCAGCGAAACCATCAAGACATCCAGTGAGCGGCTTCTCCAGCATCCCCTTCCACTCTGAACTCTCACACATGGCTCAGCCACACACACCCAGTGACAGCACCCTCGGCCCCGACAGCTCTGACACTGTAATGCTTGCGCAACTGCAGCAACGCGCGCTACCGCGGCAACAGTGTGGAAACTGTGGATCTCGCTCACATGCTACCAGAGCGCAGAATTGCCCCGCGCGCGGCCAAGCCTGTCGCAATTGTGGAAAACAAAATCACTTTGCAAATGTCTGCCGCTCTGCCCCTGTTGCTACAAATGAACACTCTCAGTCCTCGAGCACTATAATTCACAACGTGAGCTCTGGGCCAGTAGTGGCTTTCAAGTCATGCACAATTAACCTGAATGATGTGTGCATTCCTCTGTTGTTGGATACCAGTGCCAGTGTCTCACTGCTGAATGTGGACACATTCAAACATTTTTTCAGCTCCCTGCCACTCTCTGCGCCCTCCACTGCCCTCTGCGGGTATGGTAATTTGAAAATTGAACGAGTGGGCTCAGTCAACCTCACTGTACGCTATGGAACAAAAGTTTTGCCAGATTTTTGTTTTCATGTGGCACGCCAAGGAGCTAACCTGATGGGACTGGATCTTTTCACTGACCTGGGTTTTTCTCTCTTGGACACCGGCGGGTCTGCGATCCTGCACGTTGCCTCACCGTGGCACCAAACATGGCCAGCACTCTTCGAGGGTCTGGGCTGCCTGACTGCCTTCACCCACCAGCCCATGGTTGACTCTACCGTTACCCCTGTCATTTAGCCACTGCGCCGTATCCCGCTTGCTCGCCATGACAGGGTCACAGCTGAACTAAAGCAGCTACTGGAAGCTGGCATCACCAAACCAGTTGATGCCTCCCCATGGGTCTCCAACCTGGTGGTCGCAAAGAAAAAGTCAGGTGGTCTACGCATCTGTGTCGATCTTCGAGCAGTGAATAAGGCCGTAATCCCTGACAAATATCCACTGCCTACGTCTGAGGAACTCACAGCGCAGTTCTATGGCTCCATCCTGTTCTCAAAATTGGACCTTCGACAGGGCTATTTACAGGTTCCCCTCCACCCCAGCCGCAGGGACCTCACTGCTTTTGTGACACATGCTGGCGTCTTTCAGTACACCAGGATGCCATTTGGACTTAGCTCTGCACACAGCTGCTTCCAAAAGGTGATGTCCTCTGTGCTCGCGGGCATTCCTGGGGTGGCCATCTACCTGGATGACATCATCGTGCATGGGCCCTCAACCTCCACTCACGACGAACGCCTTCACAGAGCTTTCACGGCTCTAGCAAAACACAAGCTCACACTGAATGGCGAAAAGTGTGTCTTTGCTGTTTCAGAGATCGAGTTTGTGGGGTTTCGGTTGTCGGCTGACGGTATATCCCCACTCCAGTCAAACGTGGATGCCATTCACAGCATCCCAGAACCCAGCTCTGCAGCACAGGTTGCCTCCTTCCTTGGCATGACTGGGTACTACCTGAAGTTTTTGCCCCAGTACTCAGACACCACAGCCCCACTGCACCAGCTCCTGCGAAAGGATGAGCCCTGGGTGTGGTCACAAGCCTGTACGGAAGCTGTACATCTCCTCAAATCGCAGCTCACGTCGCCTCAAGTGTTGGCTCACTTTGACGTCGCCAGCCCCACCCTCGTCACCTGCGACGCGTCCGCTGCAGCTGTGGGGGCAATGTTATCGCAGATACAGAATGGAGTGGAGAAACCAATTGCCTTTGTCTCCCGAGCCCTTAGCCCCACTGAACAGAAGTACTCAGTAGGCGAGCGTGAGGCGCTGGCGTGCGTCTGGGCATGTGAGCGGTGGCACCTGTACATGTATGGCTGTGCCTTCACCTTGCGAACCGATCATCAGGCTCTCACTGTCCTGCTGTCGACATCCGGCACGGGCCACAGACCACTGCATCTACACCGCTGGTCTGACCGTCTCTGCCAATACAATTTCAGTCTCCAGTTCACGCCAGGACGTGACAATGTTGTTGCAGATCTGCTCTCCCGCACTATCTCTGCCCCAGCCCCACTCGTCGGTTTTGAACATGTGGAACAGGATATCATATAGATGCTGCACACGCCTCTCCAAACCACAGTCTCTCTCCAGGAGCTCAAAGAGGCCTCTGAACAGGATCCGGCCCCCTCCCAGCTGTGCACCTTCATCAGAGATGGCTGGCCTCGCAAGGTGCCTGAGGAACTGTCTGCCTACTCCAGAGTTAAAGAGGAGCTCTCCTGCTGGAATGACTCCTGTGTTGCACGTGGGCTCTGCACTGTGGTCCCAAGTGCCCTTCGTGCGCGTGTTTTATCCATGGCGCACGAGGGCCACTTTGGCATAGTGAAGCTCAAACAACGATGCCGAGACCTAGTGTGGTGGCCGGGTATCGACAGGGAAATCGAGGCCCTGGTCAAGGACTGTGCAGCCTGCCTTGTAAGTGGCAAGACTGGCCACCAAGCTCCTCCACCCCTGCAACCCCTTGCCTGGCCCTCTCAGCCCTGGGAGCACCTGCAGCTGGACGTCTGCGGGGAGATCCATGGTGTCCCCCACCATCAACGGTTCCTAGTGGTGACCTATGGCCTGCACTCAAAATGGCCAGAGGTCACTGCCGTGGGCTCCGTCACCTCTCGGGTCACCATCGATATCCTTGAGCCCCTCTTCTCCCGTTGGGGGCATCCAAAGGCCATCACCACAGACAATGGCCCCCAAATGGTCTCTTTGGAACTCTCCTCCTACCTTGAGAGCAAGGGCATCCGTCACATACGCACAGCGTACTACCACCCCGAGTCAAATGGTGGGGGTGGAGCGTTTTAACCAGACACTGAAAAATGGCCTCAGAGCACACCTATCCCAGGGGTGTGCGTTTGACAAGGCCCTCCTCCACACACTGCTGCACTACAGAGCCTCCCAGCATTCCACTGCAGGGGTCTCACCCGCATCCCTCATGCTAGGCCGTGAGCTCATGCTGCCCCTTGGCAGGCTCTGCCCCTCGCTAGCTCAGAGCCCTGCTCCACCGGCTCAAGGCACAGTCGCCAGACAGCAGGAGAAGATGAAACTCTGCTTCGACCAGTCGAAGAGGGCCAAGGCGCCCAACATCTCAGTGTCCGATTGGGTCAGAGTCCGCAGGCCTCACCGCAACAATAAGATGTCCTCATTCTGGTCCTCTCCTCTCCAAATCAGCCGCCAACTTGGACCAGCCACTTCCTGCCTCACTGACGGCTCTCGGTGGCATGCCAGCCGCCTTCGGAAGGTGCCAGCACCCCCTGATGCAGGATTACACGGATCTAACCCACAAGCCTTACCCCCAGAGTGGCGAGATGCACATGTGGCTCAGCCAGCCAACCCTCAAGCAGATATTGTGCCTCAGCCACAACCTCACCAGTCCCCACCTCGGCTTGCTCCTCACCAGTCCCCACCTCAGCCTGTTCGTACACGTTCTCGCCCTGGCCACGTACAGGACTTTGTCACTACATTTCATGTTTGAAATTCTGTGAGGGGGGAGGAAACGTTATGTCTGCACACTGGGTTACAGTACTGCATTAGAGTTACTCTAGCACATGAAGTTTGATAGTGCTGTTATTGTTATATTATGTCTGACATTGGTGATAGGTACTCGATTGCCTTGGCCTGTAGGGGTTAGTTGGATCGAGCATTAAAACGACACGAGTTGATTTCTACATGCTGTCATTGAGTTATCTTTGCAAATGCAACAGCGGGCGTCGCTGAATTCGTCGTGCCCGGTCACCAACCCCTCAGCGCCCCCGTTACCGCCTTCCCCAGGCACTAACAGGAGGCGCAAAGCAGCCGAATTTCTCCCCCAAGGTGTTCAGAAGGTGTAAGAATAAAGTACGGAGCAATTACAAGCTCAGCACAGGGTGACCCTGATTGAAACCCATTTTACTGTTTAAAGGCGGGGGTAAACCTCAGTCATTTGGGTCCACAAGTGTGTGAATGGAGTTAGCCACCACGTGGAGAGGATGGGCTCCAAGCTCTGTGCAAAGCCATGTGAAAAGTTGGTGCCGGGCTCCTCCATACTCCTTGACATTGATGGCAGTCTTTCTGGCCAGCCTGTGTGTATACCCATCAGCGACTTTCCGTAGGCTGACCCATCGAAGTGCTCATCTGCGTCCTCCGCAGTGGAACCCGTGCGCCAATGTTCCCCATCATTTTTCTTTGGACTGCACAGCCCCTTTAATGGGCTGAGCGGCCCATTCAAATGCCGCACAGCTTAAAGGGAGCATTGCCGTGTGCGACCTCTCCCTCCAGCGAGCTGGCAGCTGTGCTATCCTTGCCCCCTGCCCTGGCTGACTCATGCCCAGTGTCTCACCACATGCTGATCCCGCCTCTGATCTATCCTCTAAGATACGCGCAGTGTCAGTATCTGAGCTAGTGGCTGCGACTGTGAAATCAAGTGACGGTGTTGTGTCTTCATCATCTCCCTCCACTGCCTGGCCAGGTTGCACCTCTTGGGTAGTTGAAAGGAGAAAGGTGCAAGGGTAAGGTTGTGGTGCGTGTCTACATCATCTGCAGCATGTAACTCAGCAGAGAGTGTGGATGAGGGGGAAGTGGGATGTGAGAAGGAGGGTTAGGTATGAGGATATCGTCACCTTCAATGGTTTCAGACCCACCGCTGGCCACGGCCTCAGCAATGGGCGTCCCAATAATGGCCAGAAGTGTCTCCTCCACGGCAGTTAGAATATGGAGGCACGCCTGTCTCCCTCCGGTTAACTCCTGCTGCCTCTGGTTGTCCATCACCTTATCCCACGAGAGAGAAGGAAGTGTGTCAGTGAGTGAAAGAAAGAAAGACTTGCATTTATATACGTCCCAAAGCGCTTTACAGCCAATAGCCCAGTAATTCGGGTCCCAACGCGTGAGTACGGACGGGGTACTCACGCGTGGGCCCGATGGAAGTGTCGGTTTTCAGCATGCACAGCGCATGCGCGGAAAACCGGCATTACCTTTCCTCTGAACCAAGGGGTTCAGAGGTCGAACGCGTGCGCGCAGGAGTCTGTGCGTGCGCGCTGAAATGCCTTTTTTTTTAAAGGTTTGCCCGTGCGTGAAGGCCTCAACTTTTTACGAATGAAAAAAGCAGACATAAGGACTTAGTTTTAAAAGGTAAGTGGTCTAATAATTAAAGTTAGAATTTTTTTTCCACAGGTTTATTATTTTTAAAGACTTTACAGTAAGGTAAGTGTATTTTTAGACCTGATTTGTTAAAAAATTATTTTTTTCAAAAATTTGAATAATTGTTTACATTAGTTTTTTACAGTTATTAATAGTTCATTTAATTAGTGGGATGTTTTTTTAACTTTTATTTGAAGTTTAAGTACTGTTTTGGGCACCCGGAGTTTTCATGAGTTTGACAGTTCTTACTATCAAACTCATGAATGAACTTTTGCAACCTCCGATTGGTTGCCCAGTGCTCACGTGATCCCAGCCAGCTCATCGAACTAACTACGCCGCTGGATCACGCAAGCACAGTGCGCCGGGAGCTGAACCGGGCCACTGACAGGAAATCCACGCAGGGCCAAGCTTCAACTGTCGGCGCGCTATGTAAGTGTAGGTCGGGGGCTTGCACCCGCGGGAAGCCCTTGACATGAATTTCTGGGCCATTGAAGAACTTTTGAAGTGTAGTCACTGTTGTAATGTAGGAAACGCGGCAGCCAATTTGTGCACAGCAAGCTCCCAGAAACAGCAATGTGATAATGACCAGATAATCTGTTTTATTGATGTTGATTGAGGGATAAATATTGGCCAGGACACCGGGCATAACTCCCCTACTCTTTTTCAAAATAACGCCATGGGACTACCTGAGAGGGCAGACGGGGCCTCGATTTAACATCTCCTCCGAAAGTTAGCATCTCGGAGCGTCAGCCTAGATTTTTGTGCTCTAGCCTCTGGAGTGGGACTTGAACCAACAACCTTCTGACTCAGAGGCGAGAGTGCCACCCACTTTTTTTTTTATATTATACTTTATTGAACATTAAGAACATTTACAACCTCGTGATCTTTACATTGTGTGATACAAATCAATTCCGCTGCTCTGCACAGCCATTCCGCCACCACATTTTAACATCAAAACCTGAAGTTTAATTTGTCACCTGTAACATATATTAATCGATTGTACTTTAAAAATTGGTTGTAAAATACTGTCCTTAATTCCTTTCTGAATAAAACATCCACAGGGCCTTATAATGATCTTTTAGCTGATATTTAAAATACTCTTTTAGATTGATTCTCCTCCCCTTAAAAAACAGAGCATTCCTTCTTTGCACAATCACGAATCTAGCCAAACTGAACATTAAATTAATTGCTGCTCCGCTAGACTCGGGCAGACTCTCCTGCAATCCCCATCTCAAAATTGAGTCCCACGGGATTCCCATTCTCGCTCTTCGGTCCCCACCCAGCAAAAAAGCTTCACACAACTGTCGAACATAGTACTTAAAGTCATTTAACTGCAGACATAACACCAGTAAATGGGACAGAGTCTCCTCCCGTGTCCCACACATTGGGCAAGTTGCCGCCTCCACTCGTCCAATCTTGCACAAGACCGTCATGGTAAAAATCTGGTTATGAGCCAATTTGAAATCCAGTTCAATCCATTCTGGGCATTTAAAATTCGCCCACACTCCCTTCCAAATCCTGTTGAAGTCCAGCTGTGGGTATATACTTTGCCAAAACTCCTGACCAGCAGGTGTCTTGAATCTCCATTCTCTAAATACCTCATAGAAATCTCGAGTATTACAGTTGTCAAATTGGACCAACTCTCCCCCTTTCTCCAGTACAAAGCTTGGAAAAGCAGGACGCATTTTACTTCCTTTGGTGATTTCCGCATTTATTTCTTCCATCCAATCCTGTGGCATTGCCCTCACAATCTTCTCATACATGATTCCTATTGCTTTTCCTTCTACCTCCTGATCCTCCTCCCACACCATGTCCCTCACTATTGCTTCCGGCAACCAACCTGGAATCACCTCGTATAATACATCTTTCACAGATATAATCCCAACATTTATAAAAGCTTGATTAAATAAAACCTCTCCTTCGATGTTGACCCACCTGTTCAAAAATAAGGACTGTTCTAAAAAATTCCTCAGCCCCCTTGGGCATAAACTGCACACTCTTTAAAAATTGGGCCCAAGTCTCTACAACCCCCTTATAAAACCTAGGGAGAAGTTTAATCGATTGCAAAAACATATTATTGTATTCCATATACAATATCCCCTGCCCTCCTATCCCACTTAGTTTTAAAAAATGCTCAAAACAACTCTTCCAAAAACTTGTATTTGACTTCTGAAGAAATCTCTTCACCCATTTGATTCTACAGGATTTCTTCTTCAAATCAATATCTGGAAAATTGAGTCCTCCCTGATTTCTCCGTCCAATGATGGTATTGTAAGCCACCAAGGCTGGTTTCCCTTCCCATAATTTTCATAAGCTTTGGTTCCCAATTTAATCGATCCACTTCATCCCTGTCTTTCTTACACCCCATATGCACCCCCAGAACTTCCAAAACCTCCACCACCTTAAAGGGACATTCCCCCAACCATTCCCCCCTACCTCTCCCTGCAACCAGGCATTGGGACTTACTATAATTCACTCTGGCGCCTGAAGCTCTGCAATATTCTTCCACTACCTCCATAGCTTTCCTCACTGACTCCCCATTTCTCAATGTTAAGGTTGTGTCATCTGCATATTGGTGTATCACC
Organism: Somniosus microcephalus; assembly: GCF_052327205.1. Classification (NCBI taxonomy): domain Eukaryota; kingdom Metazoa; phylum Chordata; class Chondrichthyes; order Squaliformes; family Somniosidae; genus Somniosus; species Somniosus microcephalus. The sequence continues at coordinate 83,868 of NW_028226020.1, forward strand.
GACACCAGCCCAGAACTGGGGACCACAATCCCAACTACACCTTGTTTCTTTCGCATCATGTAACCTAATGGTTCTGCTACCAATGTGTACAACAATGGGGACAGGGGACAACCCTGTCTCACTGATCCCTGTATCGGAAAATACTTGGATAAAAAACCATTACATTTAACGCAGCTAAATATGTTTGAATAAAAAATCCTTATCCACTGAATGAAATTTTCCTTGAAACCAAATGCTTCCAAAACCTTCAATAAAAACTCATGAGAGACCCTATCAAAGGCTTTCTCTTGATCTATCTTTAATACATAAGCCTCCCTCCCACTCTCTTCCATGAGCTCTATCGCATCTCGGATTGAGACCACAGAGTCTGCGATGTCCCGGCCTATGACTCCATAGGACTGAGAGGGCCAAACTATCTGCAGTAACACCGCCTTCAAACGATTTGCCATAACCCTCGCCAAGATCTTATAATCCACATTTAATAATGTGATGGGCCTCCAATTCTTCAGATTCCGTCTATCCCCTTTATTTTTATATAAGCTAAGCTTATGAGACCTCTCCTCATAGATGGGGCCAGGCTTCCCTCAATTTTAATTTCCTTAAAAACTTCTAAGAGCAATGGACTTAAAATCTCAAAAAATTCTTTATAAAATTCTGCACTTAGTCCATCGGACCCTGGGCTTTTCCCCCCACTTCATTCCACTTATTGCTACTTTTATTTCCGCTAATCCTACTTCTTTATCACACATGCTTCTCTCATCCTCCTTTAAACCCTCTTCAATAAAAGCAGTAACCTTCTCCATCGCCAAATTGGAAATGTCGTCTTTTGTATATAACTCTTGATAAAAGCTGCTAGCCGCCTCCAAAATCTCCTCGCTTTCATGAATGATCTTCTCCCCAACCTTCAACTCCTCAATTAACGATAATCTCTGTCACAGCTTCTCTTGCTCTAGAAAATATCTAGTGCATCTTTTGCCCTCCAATGCATCTCTAGCCTTTGCATGGAGAATGGCCCCCTTGCATTTTTCAGCTTGCAATAATTCCCACTCTTCCTTTAGTACCCGGAACTTAGTCTCAGCTCCCTTATCCCCTCCGTCAACTGCTTTACAGACATCCGTAAACCTTTTGTTTATATTCTCTTCTCGATGCCAGTTAGCTGCCGCCCTCTTTTTCCCATAACGTACCGAAAAAACTTTTACCTCATATTTGAAATTGTCCCACCAAACTCTGCTTTCTTTCAAGAACAAAGGTTCCTTCCGAGCATTCTTTATTATATTTATAATCCCTTCTTTATAAACAATTTCTTTCAGGTATTGATTATTTAAAATCCACACCCCTGAACCGATCTTAACTCTGCTGTTCCTAATTCTAAGAACCAAAGCCGAGTGATCACTAAAAAAATACTTTTTTATAATAAATCTCCATCACCTCTGAACTTAAAACTTCCTGCATTAACACAAAATCTATTCGGCTCTGTTTTAAAACATCACCCACCCAACCTGCTCTGGAAAACTCCCTTTTTATGGAGTTCCGGTCCCTCCATAAGTCTCTCAAATTTAAATTTGCCATCATTTTTACAATCATCCCTCTGGAGTTATCATCCTCAAAGGTCATCTGGGCTGAAATGTCCATCCGAGATAAAAATACATTAAAATCCCCCCCATACAAGGATTTTCCACCTCTGCCGCTTCAGTGAATAACCCCCGAAAAAACTCGCGACGCTTGCAATGGTCGTTCGGTGCATAGATATTAAAGAGATCGCAATTAAATCCCTCCATTTTTACCCTTAGCCGTAAAAATCTCCCCTCAGTGTCCTTGTCCACCAAGGCAGCGTTCTCTTTTATGGATGGACTCACCAAAACAGCCACCCCTCTACGGTTATTGTTTGCACAACTTGCAAACACCTCTCCCTTCCAAACCTTCTGAACTCTTTCTAGAATATCCTCACCCCAAAAGGTTTCTTGCAGACACAACAAGTCCGTGCCTTTAAAACCCTGCAACAACTGCTGCAATTTCTTCTCACCCCTCAGTCCGTTCACATTAATTGAGACCAATGTAATCATGGCTCCAAAGAAGGGAAGTATGCCCACTAATCTCCCCATCATTTAATCTCTGGCTCATCCCTCCTCTCATGCTCCTTCTCAACTTTTCGGGCAGCTGTTGCTTTTTCCTGCAGCCTCTGGCTCTGTTTAACCTCCTGTTTGACCCCTCCCTGCTGTTTCAGCCTCTTCCTTGCCTTAAGTTTGGGCCCAGGAGCTGCCCTTTCTCCCTCCTTCTGCCCCTCACTAACCTTTCCCTTTCCACATGATGCCACCCCACCCCCGACTTCCATGTCTCTGTCCCCCTCTAACTCCTCACACTCAAGCTCTTCTGCAACCCCGTGTGCCTGCTCCCCGTCCGATACATAATCCTGCTCCCCGTCAGATACTTCATCTCCCATAGAGAGTCTTCCTGCTATTGCAGTTTTTCCCACTGTGCCGCTCCCTTCGACCACATCTCCACCTCTGACCCTTGCACCCTGTTCCCTCACTCCATGGGACAATGGCGCACCTAAATTGTTCCCTTCTGACGTCTCTATCTCGCTGATCCCATCCTGCTGTCCCTTTAAGGCTCCTGCCTCTTGCACCCTCTCCCCATCCTGCCCCCTCCCGCTCACCAAGATATCCGACTCCCTGCCTCTCCCCAGAGCACCCACATCCATCACACACCCCGCTGCCGGCACCTCGCCACACGCAGACACCAGACTCCCCAGGGGGAGCCGAACCGCACTAAGGCTCGTGTTTGCACTTGACCCTCGCTGCCCGCTGCTGTCTTTGTTCCCCTCCACAGCACTCGACATGTTTTCCGCCATCTCCATCACGTTCTCCACTCCGCCATCCTCTGCCTCTTCCTGTGCTCCTTTCTCCTTCATTTTACCGGCTGTGTCCTCCGACTGCACCGCTCCTCCGGCCGTTCCACTCTCATCTCCTGCTCCTTCTCCCATCTCCTCACCACTCATATCGCTCCCTTCTGCCACACACTCACAGCGGGTGGGGCCTTTGCGACACACCCCACAGCTCTCCGCCTTGCAGCTCCGAGCAATGTGTCCCAACTCACCGCAATTGTAACAATACAGGTCTGGACAGTTTCTTACGAGATGGTCATGTCCAAGACAATAATAGCACACCTTTACTTGGTTATCATGCAGCACACGAAAGTAATGCACTCCTTCCAGTGTCTCAAACTTCATACTGTATGGCAATGACCTCACCCCCTCTGGGAACCGCACCTTTACATATCGGGTTCCGTCTGCTACCCGTGTTCCCGGATAGTACCTCCTCGTTATTGCAGAACAGATTTTAATGTCCCACAACTCCAACTTCTTGCTTAGCACTTCGTCTTCAATGTAAACTGGCAAGTTTAAAAATGATACCACCACCTCCTCTGAATATAGCAGAGTCACCTCCAAGAATTTCTCACCAACTTTCAGACTGAGCAACAGTCTTTCCACCTCCTCACGACCACTGACCGTCACCTCGAATCCCACATTCGGCTTTGGTCGGCAGGCAAAGCAGCTTCCCTTGCCACAGTCCTCATGAACCGCCTGGATAATATCCCAAGCTCGAATCTTCTTATCCTCACACTGCACCACCACCGTGTTTTCTTTACCAAACCTCCTGGGGTCCCGGCCCAAATCTTTGGGCCTTCTTTTTCCCCTTCCCACCACAGTTTCTTCCCTAATTAAATTCCTCTCGGGAACACTGTCCACTGAGGGGCCCGGCACTCCGGACCCCTCAGCAGCCATCTGGCTGTTTTTGTGGGCCAAAAAGGCCATAAAACCTGAAAACAAAACCCCAAAACCCACCACCAACTTTTTACAAAACTCCCTTCAACTCCCAGCTGCAATCAGGCAACCAGTCACACCTGGCTCACTCCTAGCCCCTCCCACCTAGAGAGTGCTGCCCACTGAGCCACAGCTGAGTGTTGTGCAATGTGTTTGGCTGGTGATCCTTTCATGGTTGAACAGCTGGCAGTGTGTGCAAGCTGTGAGATGTGGGTGTGAGGCTTGCAGCAGTTCTTGTTATAATAAATGACCTGGACTTGGGTGTAGGGAGTGCAATTTTGAAGTTTGCGGGTGATCCAAAACTTGGCAACGTAGTAAATAGTGAACAAGATAGCAGCAGATTTCAGGAGGACACAGACAGACTGGTGAAATCGCAGACACATGGCAGATGAAATGTGGATAAGTGTGAAGTGATGCACTTTGGGAGAAACAGCATGGAGAGGCAGTATAATCTAAATGGGACTATTTTGAGGGGGTGCAAGAGCAGAGGGACCTGGGGGTTCATATTCCCAAATCTTTGAAGGTGGCAGGGCAAGTTGATAAAGCAGTTAAGAAAGCGTATGGGATACTTTGCTTTGTAAATAGAGGCATTGAATACAAAAACAAGATAGTTATGCTAAACCTTTACTGGTTAGGCCTCAGCTGGAGTATTGTGTCCAGTTCTGGGCACCACACTTTAGGAAGGATGTCAAGGCCCTGGAGAGGGTGCAGAGAGATTTACCAGGATGATACCAGGGATGAGGGACTTCAGTTATGTGGAGAGATTGGAGAAGCTGGGCTTGTTCTCCTTAGAGCAGAGAAGGTTCAGGGAGACCTAATAGAGGTATTCAAAATTATCGGGGGTTTTGATAGAGCAAGTAGGAAGAAACTGTTTCCTCTGGCAAGTGGGTCGATAACCAGAGGTCAGAGATAAGAACTAGAGGGGAAATGGGGAGACAATTCTTCACACAGAGGGTTGTTATGATCTGGAACGCACTTGCTGAAAGTGTGGTGGAATCAGATTCCATTGTAACTTTCAAAGGGCAATTGGACATGTACTTGAAGAGGAAAAATCTGCAGGGTTATAGGGAAAACGCTGGGAGTGGGATTAATTGGACAGCTCATTCACAGGCGTGACAGGCCGCATGGCCTCTTCTGCGCTGCAGGGTTCTAGGTTTCAAATTTCCAGCATCGACAATTAGCTGCTTTTCACTTGGACATTGTAAACCTGCCCAAAGTCGAGGAATGGAGAGAAAATAAAATAAAAGTTGAACACAAGTGTTGAGTCTGTGTGTCCCAGTTATGCTTATTATAAATCACTGGACACAGACAACAAGAATAACTTTAACAGGTCTTTACTATTCGGAGGTCAGGGCTGAACGGCCCAGCAAATCACTACACAACGTTTATATACCGGTGTGGTCACCACCGGTATTACAGTATACAGCAGCCAAGAGAAAGTAGTACATCTCTTAAGGTAGTTCTCTTAAGGTGGAACAGGTTACATACACCACAATCCTCCCTTTTTAGCTTAATAGTGTATATCCCCATTTAAC